>NC_089800.1:52996246-53111246 GCF_029633855.1 Hoplias malabaricus
ACACTCGATTAGTCTCTCAGACCCCCACCGGCCCCTCGCAGATAAAAAGGCACTCCTTCAGATGGGGAGATGTTTGTTGTGGGTCTCCGGTGCAAAGTGTGGCCCGGAGGAGGCTTTATTTTAATCGCTATGGCAACAATATTAGACTATTTTCCCATCTGTGGAAATGCGAGAGGGAACATATAATGACACTGTTTATAAAAAGAGACACAGAAACATAAGCAATATCACCATCAGAGGGCAGCACTGAATGATGTTTGTCTCTTTGATGGTTGTAAAAGACGCGGGGGTGTGGGGGCGCTGACAGTGGTCATTTTGGCAGCTGATTTTGAGTTAGTTTTTGTCTTAGTCTTTTGACTAAAATATATATTTGTCTCATTTAGTCATTTAATTATTGTTAGTTTTTAAGGAAAATGAAACATATTTTTCTTTTATATTACTCCATTATAAATGGACTTTCATTTTAAACTTTCTTAAGCAATATCTTTAAAAATATATTATATTTAGAAACATTTCAAAATTACATAAGGAATATTTTCTTCAAATTCATTTAGCATTAATTTAACATTAACATTCATTAACATTAACAATCAACTCTAAGAGATACAACTCTATGAATCATTAGCCAACAGTTGATACAAGCAACTCCCTGATGTTTGAAGAAGTCAGCTCCTCTTCACTATTCTGCCTGGATGCTCTTGTTGTCGAAGCAAAAGCAACAAAAGCATTGTCCTGTTTTATATACTTGCAATTTTTTATTTCTAATCGTTCACATTTTCTTTTAGTTTTTATGGTTGATGACAAGAACTATGATGAAATGTTTTGCTCTTTTTGTCATAACCTTAAAAACTAAATGAAAATGTGAAAGATTAGAAACAAAAAACTGTTTTTTATTTGATGTTTGTTGGTGTTGCCTGTAGAGGGCAGTAGTGAGCCACGTTTGTTTATTTGATATTTATTAATGACGTCTTTAGAGGGTGACTCTTTAACATTCAGAGTTTCTCAGAGACAGTATCTGAGATAGAGCTGGGTCTGAATATAGTGAAGCGTGGGCAGAAAAACATTGGAGCCTTGAGCACCGGTGTGCCCTTGAGAACCTTGCAATTCAACGCCTTTTCTCAGCATGAGTGTGTGTGTGTGTGTGTTTGTGTGTAGAGTGTATGCCTCTTGAAGAGTCTGTGTATACACACATGTAATTATAGGAGAGCGTTTCAAACTAAAGACATGTAAAAGCACTTAGTGTTCAGAAAGACAGTACACCACAGTGAAGTCATTGGATATCAGTGTTGTACTGTAAAACTGTGATTGGACGCAGGGCTGTACTGTAAAACTGTGATTGGACGCAGCATTTTACTGTAAAACTGTGACTGGACACAGTGCTGTACTGTAAAACTGTGATTGGACGCAGCATTGTACTGTAAAACTGTGATTGGACGCAGAGCTGTACTGTAAAACTGTGATTGGACGCAGCATTGTACTGTAAAACTGTGATTGGACGCAGAGCTGTACTGTAAAACTGTGATTAGACGCAGCATTTTACTGTAAAACTGTGACTGGACACAGTGCTGTACTGTAAAACTGTGATTGGACGCAGCATTGTACTGTAAAACTGTGATTGGACGCAGCCCTGTACTGTAAAACTGTGATTGGACGCAGCACTGTACTGTAAAACTGTGATTGAATGCAGCATTGTACTGTAAAACTGTGATTGGACGCAGCATTTTACTGTAAAACTGTGATTGGAGAGCAGCATTTTACTGTAAAACTGTGATTGGAAGGCAGAGTTGTACTGTAAATATGTGATTGGACGCAGTGTACTGTAAAACTGTGATTGGACGTAGTGTAGTACTGTATAACTTTGATTGGACGGCAGTGTATTGTAAAATTGTGATTGGACGGCATTGTTTTAAAGTAAATCTTTTATTGGACGGCAGTGTACTGTAAAACTGTGATTGGAACACAGTACAATATATCAATGACCCCTTACCTTTTTGTAGTCATCGTATTCAATGAACAGTTCTGTTTCATCGTCCAAACTGTCCCCCGATATTTCCGACAGGAGTCCAACTCCATCGTCCAGAATCTCCTCTGAAACAGGACAGGGTAAAGACGTTAGAACTTTCCACCAGAAAAAACTCATCCCTGGCTCTACCGCACCTAACCCTGCCTCCCCTGGTTATAGCAGACCTAACCCTGCTGTTCCTGGCTCTACCGGACCTAACCCTGCCTTCCCTGGTTCTAGCGGACCCAACTCTGACGTTCCTGGCTCTACCAGACCTAACCCTGCCTTCCTTGGTTCTAGCGGACCTAACTCTGACGTTCCTGGCTCTACAGGACCTAACCCTGCCTTCCCTGGTTCTAGCGGATCTAACCCTCCCATCCCTGGTTCTTGGTTCTACTGGACCTAACCCTGCTGCCCCTGGTTCTATTGGACCTAACCCTGCCTTCACTTGTTCTACTGGTCCTAACTCAAATCTCTTGGTTCTAAAGGTCCTATCTTAACTGATTGTGGCTCTGACCCAACTCACCCAGGTTCTCAGCTTGGCTCTACCTGTTCAAACGCAGCTTAGCCTGGTCCTACTGGTCCTAACTCAATTCCCCTTGGTTCTACTGTTGCTAAATCAACTCACCCTGGTTCTGGGAGAAGATGTCTGTGTGCAGGTGCTGTACAGAGTCTGACCGTCTGGGGGGAAGGAAGCAGTGCTGCCTCCTGTCCACTGGGGGCAGTGTGTTCACCGTGAGAGAGAGAGAGGCCTGAGAGAACGCAGTCTTCATGTCCGAGAACGTCAAGGTGCTGGCGTTCTTCCCGTTCAGCTGCAGGATCTCGTCCCCTGCGTTTAATCCTGACAAGCATCACAACACAAATGAGTTCATGTCTGTACCGCAGTGATTGAGGATTTGATGGCATTCAGCCTTCAGGAGAGCTTATGTGTGGTCAGGCTTTCATTTAGGATTCCAACATATACCAGAGACAGTGAATAGAGCCACATCACTCCACAGAACTCAACCCGATGCTGGGGGCTTTATGCATGGGTTGCAGTCACATAATATTTTTTTGTGCCTGGGAACCATATCGGGGGCCGTCTAGTTTCAGAGTGCAGCACTAATGTAAACAGATGAAAAACAGAAATAAATTTATGCCAGACACAACTCCTCTCCTTGAACTTTTCTCTTTGTGTCAGGGGTAAAATATATCACAGTGTAGCAAAATAAAAGGGGGAAAAGTAACCCCCTGTTAGCCATATTAGCACTTTCATTATATCTAATGGAAACTGTTAGCAAGTGCATTTCCCTGCTCTTGTGATGAAATCTGAGTGAGTTATTCACACAGAGATTACACACAAGCTTCAGTCATCATCTTATTTCCCTCCTGTGTGGTTGTAGTGTGTAAGAAACGACAAACACAAGCCCCGTATTCCTCTGTCTCAGTCTTTTCCCATCTGTTTACAGGTAAATAATCTGATCCCGCTGTCCCTACGCTCCGAGAGTGAACAGATTCTTGGAGGATGATGTTTTATCGCCACTGTTGCCTAAACTACTCCTCTGGTTTGGCTTAAAGTTTAATAAAGTAGTTCTCCTTGTCTGAAAGTGACCACATAGCAGTGAAGTTGATGCAGAATCCCAAATGTACCTCTCCACCCTCTTTAGGGCACAGTATCGTTCATAAACTAAGACTCACACAGTGTTGTTTTGTGTCGAAAATAACATTTAGTCAACTATAAGATTTACGTTCACTGTCTTGGGGCTGTATTATTAGTGTTGTGATCTGTGATGCGCATTATGTAGGGAGCATGGTGCTATATTGGGATGCAGCCTGAGCTCCTCTACTGATTGACACAGATGAACAGAACTCTGTTTACAAATGTGATGAGAATAAATGGGTCAGGGATCCTTACCTACAGTTCTTTCTTTTTAACGTCTAAATGAGGATATCACATTTTTCCGAGTTGTGTGTTTGAGAAATTAGGAGATACCCACTCATTACTCAATATGGAGCCTACTATACACTGTAACGTCAGCTGCAACCCAAGCAGGTGAAAGCCTTGCAGTGGATGTTGGAACATCTCTTTGAGGGTTTGATGGCTGTCAGCCTTCATAAAAGCTTTAGTGAAGTCCTCCGCGAAGGAATTGGATGGAGTTTCATCACTCCAGACAACACATGCCAATGCAGACCCTGTACTTTGGTGGACTCCTGCCATTGGACATGGTGGTCTTGGGTTTGTGTGTGTGTCCGCTACAGAGATTCCTCTGCCTCCAGAGCTGAGCGTGACTCAGCTAGCACGGCTAATTCCAGCCTCAACAAACCCCCACAAAGCTCTCAATACAAGCCTTACATAACACAGCAATAACACCCATCACTGATCCCCTAACAGAGAGAGAGATAGAGATAGATAGATAGAGAGAGAGAGAGAGAGAGAGAGAGAGAGAGAGAGAGAGAGCGAGAGAGAGAGAATAGACGCTAATGAAGCATTGAAGAGCAGTAATGGACCTTTAGCAAACGCTAATCCTCCCGCTTTCACATCAGTGATATAGAGCTGCTGCACGTTGTCATCCTCCACCACAGAGATAGAGAAGCCTGTGAGAGAGAGAAAGAGAGAGAGAGAGAGAGATTAATAGCTTCTATAATCATAATTCTACAAGAGCAATATTCATTATTTTGATTTCAGTGAGACAAGCCATAACAGAACCTCCCACTTCCCTTCACTGATCCTGAAGATTGTTCATATTCATGTCTATATTTATGTCTCTTTATTAAATGTATCTAATCGCACTGCTTGGTGTTGTAGTGCAGAGTTTTGTGAGCAAGCCACATCATATTGTATAAAACTGTGTCACATCACACTGGACTTTCTAATCTCATCGTATCCTTATTATGCGTAAGAAAGAAAAGTGAAAAAAGATACGAAATACAATGAGAAAGAAATCAAAAGTAAAGAGAAAATCAAATAATATATTGTGTGGCACCGTATCATATTGCAGTGTATCATTGTATCGTATTGCACTGGTCATATTGTATCAACCTGTACCTGTTTAAACTGTAACACACTATTCATTCATTCATTTGTTCAATGTCTGTAAACCAAGGTCGCGTTGGGAACAAGTTGCCCCTGGAGGGGGGCACTTCACAGGGAGAACACACTCACACATTCACACCTACTGACACTTTTGAGTCGCCAATCCACCTACCAACGTGTGTTTTTGGAGCATGGAAGGAAACCAGAGCACCCAGAGAAAACCCACGCAGACACAGGGAGAACACATCACACTCCTCATAGACAGTCACCCGGAGGAAACCCACGCAGACTCAGGGAGAACACACCACACTCCTCACAGACTGTCACCCGGAGGAAACCAACGCAGAAACAGAGAGAACACACCACACTCCTCACAGACAGTCACCCGGAGGAAACCTACGCAGACACAGGGAGAACACACCACACTCCTCACAGACAGTCACCCGGAGGAAACCCACGCAGACACAGGGAGAACACACCACACTCCTCACAGACAGTCACCCGGAGGAAACCCACACAGACACAGAGAGAACACACCACACTCCTCACAGACAGTGACTTGGAGGAAACCCACACAGACACAGGGAGAACACACCACACTCCTCACAGACAGTCACCCGGAGGAAACCCACACATACACAGAGAGAACACACCACACTCCTCACAGACAGTCACTTGGAGGAAACCCACACAGACACAGGGAGAACACACCACACTCCTCACAGACAGTCACTCGGAGGAAACCCACGCAGACACAGGGAGAACACACCACAGAATGAGCAGTATCATTCTGTTCTGTATTGTACTGGACTGTATTTTACTTTGTTATGTCAGATGATACTGTATTGTATCCCACTGTGTAATTTCCTACCATAGTGTTCAATCTATTGTATTGTCTTTTATTAAATAGCATTTTATCATATAGAATGACACTAGTGTTGGGTGATATGAGCACAAATCAATATCACGATTAATTGTACATTTCACCACGATTACGATTAATGAGCGATTATTTTGGACGCCACTGTGGTGCAACAGGTCATGTCGCAGTCACACACAGCTCCAGAGGCCTTGTGGGTTCGATTCCCGCTCAGGGTGACTGTCTGTGAGGAGTTGGTGTGTTCTCCCCGTGTCCGCATGGGTTTCCTCCGGGTGCTCCGGTTTCCTCCGGGTGCTCCGGTTTCCTCCCACAGTCCAGAAACACACATTGGTAGGTGGATTGGTGACTCAAAAGTGTCCGTGTGTCTGTGTTGCCCTGTGAAGGACTGGCGCCCACTCCAGGGTGTACTCCCGCCTTGAGCCCAATGATTCCAGCTAGGCTTTGGACCCACTGAATGAATGAGCTATTATTTTGTTTTTGTGTTTATGACCCTCACAGTTCAGTGGATATTTCTCTAATGTCACTGGGAGCTTGTTCCTGTCTTGTTTTCTGAGCACTGTTCATATTTGGTGTGTGACTGCTTTGGCTGAAACTATTTTTTCACAGTGTTTACATTTGACTTCTTTCTGTTCAGTGTCGTCTTAGTTAAAGTCAAAACACAGTACGTCCAAACCACAGTTTTTGTCTTTGGTACGAGCTCGAGTCGCTCGGTTGACCTCAGCGTTTAGGTACTCTTCCATGTGGCACATGGGGGCAGAATCACATGACTACAGCTTGGAAGCGTGGTTTTAAAGGGACAGTTCATGAACACACAGTGGGGACAAAACAAAATAAAAATAATTGATATAGACAAGGTAATGTGGATAAGAAGTCCTGAATGTCAATTTAGATTAATTTTTGATTAATTGCCCAGCCCTAGATGATCATATCATATTCCATTGATAATGTATAGCATCATACTGTGTCATATCTTAATGCATCATATGGGATTGTATCATAATATGTCCTATTGTACTGTATTATATCATAGCGCATCATATTGTGAGTCTGATACTGACCGTATCCGATCATGCAGGACTCATCTCGGTCGAACTGGATGACCTTCCGGATCTTGGAGCACAGCTCAATTTCTTTATACAACTGTAAACAAAGAGTTAAACTCATTTCCCTTCAGTCTTCACTGACACAGAGAACCATTTCACAGCTCGCTGTGTCTTACAGACGAAACATTAGAGACACAACCATTTAAGGGCAAGGACTTCAGACACTGAACCACTGTGCCCATCTACGTTTAGTAAATAGGGTTTAGTACAGAAGCTCTGACTCACCCAGGCCACTAGGTGTCAGTATAACAGCAGTGTCATTAGATGAACTAGACTGATCCTTAATGGAATACAGATATTAAAGTTAACGAAAACCTGAACGTTACCAAGTCGTGAACGTCCTCCTCTGGTTTGGGAATATAGAACTGAACCTGAGACTCTATCAGAAACTTCAAACGCAGGTAATGCTTCGTTGAGTCCAACCCATGAGCCTAGAGAGAGAGAGAGAGAGAGAGACAGAGGATGATCTTTAAGCTATAACACCGCCTGATGCTGATGATGTAACAGTGTTCAGACACAGTCTGAGAGCAGAGCGCTGCTTAAAAACAGGACGTTATTAAAAGAAGTGTAAATTCCTTTCAGGAGACAAACATCTGTCTTAGCAATGTTAACATCTGTTTAGCTATCAAAAAAAATCTCAACTGGAGTCTCTCTAACACCCAACTGAAGAGAACACTAACCTCTGTTCATCAGACTCAACACGCTCAGAGAAGAACATTAACCTCTGTTCATCAGACTCAACACACTCGGAGGAGAACACTAACCTCTGTTCATCAGACTCAACACGCTCGGAGGAGAACACTAACCTCTGTTCATCAGCTCAACACGCTCAGAGAAGAACATTAACCTCTGTTCATCAGACTCAACACACTCGGAGGAGAACACTAACCTCTGTTCATCAGACTCAACACACTCGGAGGAGAACACTAACCTCTGTTCATCAGACTCAACACGCTCAGAGGAGAACACTAACCTCTGTTCATCAGACTCAACACGCTCGGAGGAGAACACTAACCTCTGTTCATCAGACTCAACACGCTCGAAGGAGAACACTAACCTCTGTTCATCAGCTCAACACGCTCAGAGGAGAACACTAACCTCTGTTCATCAGACTCAACACGCTCCGAGGAGAACACTAACCTCTGTTCATCAGACTCAACACGCTCGAAGGAGAACACTAACCTCTGTTCATCAGACTCAACACGCTCAGAGAAGAACATTAACCTCTGTTCATCAGACTCAACACGCTCGGAGGAGAACACTAACCTCTGTTCATCAGCTCAACACGCTCAGAGGAGAACACTAACCTCTGTTCATCAGACTCAACACGCTCCGAGGAGAACACTAACCTCTGTTCATCAGACTCAACACGCTCGAAGGAGAACACTAACCTCTGTTCATCAGACTCAACACGCTCAGAGAAGAACATTAACCTCTGTTCATCAGACTCAACACGCTCGAAGGAGAACACTAACCTCTGTTCATCAGCTCAACACGCTCAGAGGAGAACACTAACCTCTGTTCATCAGACTCAACACGCTCCGAGGAGAACACTAACCTCTGTTCATCAGACTCAACACGCTCGAAGGAGAACACTAACCTCTGTTCATCAGACTCAACACGCTCAGAGAAGAACATTAACCTCTGTTCATCAGACTCAACATGCTCAGAGAAGAACATTAACCTCTGTTCATCAGACTCAACACGCTCAGAGAAGAACATTAACCTCTGTTCATCAGACTCAACACACTCGGAGGAGAACACTAACCTCTGTTCATCAGACTCAACACACTCGGAGGAGAACACTAACCTCTGTTCATCAGCTCAACACGCTCGGAGGAGAACACTAACCTCTGTTCATCAGACTCAACATGCTCAGAGGAGAACACTAACCTCTGTTCATCAGACTCTACACGCTCAAATGAGAACACTAACCTCTGTTCATCAGCTCAACACGCTCAGAGGAGAACACTAACCTCTGTTCATCAGACTCAACACGCTCAGAGGAGAACACTAACCTCTGTTCATCAGACTCAACACACTCGGAGGAGAACACTAACCTCTGTTCATCAGACTCTACACGCTCAAATGAGAACACTAACCTCTGTTCATAAGCTCAACACGCTCAGATGAGAACACTAACCTCTGTTCATCAGACTCAACACGCTCAGAGGAGAACACTAACCTCTGTTCATCAGACTCAACACACTCGGAGGAGAACCCTAACCTCTGTTCATCAGACTCAACACGCTCGGAGGAGAACACTAACCTCTGTTCATCAGCTCAACACGCTCGGAGGAGAACACTAACCTCTGTTCATCAGACTCAACACGCTCGGAGGAGAACACTAACCTCTGTTCATCAGACTCTACACGCTCAAATGAGAACACTAAGCTCTGTTCATCAGCTCAACACGCTCAGAGGAGAACACTAACCTCTGTTCATCAGACTCAACACGCTCGGAGGAGAACACTAACCTCTGTTCATCAGACTCAACACGCTCGGAGGAGAACACTAACCTCTGTTCATCAGACTCAACACGCTCAGAGGAGAACACTAACCTCTGTTCATCAGACTCAACACGCTCGGAGGAGAACACTAACCTCTGTTCATCAGACTCAACACGCTCAGAGGAGAACACTAACCTCTGTTCATCAGACTCAACACGTTCAGAGAAGAACATTAACCTCTGTTCATCAGACTCAACACGCTCTGAGAAGAACACTAACCTCTGTTCATCAGACTCAACACACTCGGAGGAGAACACTAACCTCTGTTCATCAGACTCTACACACTCTGAGGAGAACACTAACCTCTGTTCATCAGCTCAACACGCTCGGAGGAGAACACTGACCTCTGTTCATCAGCTCAACACGCTCAGAGGAGAACACTAACCTCTGTTCATCAGACTCAACACGCTCGGAGGAGAACACTAACCTCTGTTCATCAGACTCAACACGCTCGGAGGAGAACACTAACCTCTGTTCATCAGACTCAACATGCTCAGAGGAGAACACTAACCTCTGTTCATCAGACTCAACACGCTCGGAGGAGAACACTAACCTCTGTTCATCAGACTCAACACGCTCAGAGGAGAACACTAACCTCTGTTCATCAGACTCAACATGCTCGGAGGAGAACACTAACCTCTGTTCATCAGACTCAACACGCTCAGAAAAGAACACTAATCTCTGTTCATCAGACTCAACACGCTCGGAGGAGAACACTAACCTCTGTTCATCAGCTCAACACGCACAAATGAGAACACTAAGCTCTGTTCATCAGCTCAACACACTCAGAGGAGAACACTAACCTCTGTTCATCAGACTCAACACGCTCGGAGGAGAACACTAACCTCTGTTCATTAGACTCTACACGCTCAAATGAGAACACTAAGCTCTGTTCATCAGCTCAACACGCTCAGAGGAGAACACTAACCTCTGTTCATCAGACTCAACACGCTCGGAGGAGAACACTAACCTCTGTTCATCAGACTCAACACGCTCGGAGGAGAACACTAACCTCTGTTCATCAGACTCAACACGCTCAGAGGAGAACACTAACCTCTGCTCATCAGACTCAACACGCTCAGAGAAGAACATTAACCTCTGTTCATCAGACTCAACACGCTCGGAGGAGAACACTAACCTCTGTTCATCAGACTCAACACGCTCAGAGAAGAACATTAACCTCTGTTCATCAGACTCAACACGCTCAGAGAAGAACACTAACCTCTGTTCATCAGACTCAACACACTCGGAGGAGAACACTAACCTCTGTTCATCAGACTCTACACACTCGGAGGAGAACACTAACCTCTGTTCATCAGCTCAACACGCTCGGAGGAGAACACTGACCTCTGTTCATCAGCTCAACACGCTCAGAGGAGAACACTAACCTCTGTTCATCAGACTCAACACGCTCGGAGGAGAACACTAACCTCTGTTCATCAGACTCAACACGCTCGGAGGAGAACACTAACCTCTGTTCATCAGACTCAACATGCTCAGAGGAGAACACTAACCTCTGTTCATCAGATTCAACACGCTCGGAAGAGAACACTAACCTCTGTTCATCAGACTCAACACGCTCAGAGGAGAACACTAACCTCTGTTCATCAGACTCAACATGCTCGGAGGAGAACACTAACCTCTGTTCATCAGACTCAACACGCTCAGAGAAGAACACTAACCTCTGTTCATCAGACTCAACACGCTCGGAGAAGAACACTAACCTCTGTTCATCAGACTCAACACGCTCAGAGAAGAACACCAACCTCTGTTCATCAGACTCAACACGCTCAGAGAAGAACACTAACCTTTGTTCATCAGACTCAACATGCTCTGAGGAAAACACTAACCTCTGTTCATCAGACTCAACACGCTCGGAGTCTTTTTTATTTTATAATAATAAATAATAATAATAATAATAATAATAATAATAGTAAATAATAAATGTTTTATTGTACTATGTAAACATGGCAGTTTGTGACTGTGTAAATGGGTGTGTTTTGTCACCTACTTGGCTCCGCCCACTCTCCCATGACAGCAATTCACTGAAATTAGATCTCCTCCTCCTTCATGAAGGTCGGCCCTAGGTATGAATCTCTGACTGATGTAGCCTCTCCCACTTTGTCCAGAAAAGCCAGGTTGTGTTTATTTGAAATAAGTAAAGAAACAAACAAACATAGACGCTTCACCTTGCAGATGGTCTCCAGTGTGTCCAGAGCCGACTCTCCAGGCCGAACCACGGACAAAACCGGGCGCCCGCAGGGTAAACACACCCAGGACGGAGTGAGGTTCCTCGCCCAGGAGTCGCACGGCTTCACCGCACACCTCACACTCTCCTCATCCTCCCTCTACAGCAGGAAATCACACACACACACACGGGATTATTATACAGGGTGGGCCATTTATATGGATACACCTTAATAAAATGGGAATGGTTGGTGATATTAACTTCCTGTTTGTGGAAGTATATGGGAGGGGGGAAACTTTTCAAGATGGGTGGTGACCATGGTGGCCATTTGGATTAATTTTGGATCCAACTTTTGTTTTTTCAATGGGAAGAGGGTCATGTGACACATCAAACTTATTGGGAATTTCACAAGAAAATCAATGGTGTGCATGGTTTTACTTTATTCTTTCATGAGTAATTTACAAGTTTCTGACCACTTATAAAATGTTCAAAGTGCTGCCCATTGTGTTGGATTGTCAATCCTCTTCTCCCACTCTTCACACACTGAAAGTTACACCGCAGGAGAAATGCTTGCACAGGCTTCCAGTATCCGAAGTTAATATCACCAACCATTCCCATTTTATTAAGGTGTATCCATATAAATGGCCCACGCTGTAGAGTGGTGTACTGATGTTACAATGTCACACACATGTTTACAGTGAGGTGAATAGGAGGCTAACTCTGGAGCAGATGGATAGACAGACGAAACGATGTACAGATGGATGGGGGATAGACTAATGGATGAGTGGATAATGGATGGATGTTTGCAGGACTGATGGATGGAAGAATAATGGATATATGTGTAAATGAACGGATATACTGATGTGAATAAGTGAACTGAAACCGTGAATGAATGGATGAATAGATGACTGATGGACTGATGGGTGAACGAGTGGATAGATTTAAGGATGGATGGATGGATGAATGGACAGACATGTGGATGGATGGGTGAATGAATACATGAAAAACACACATGAAAGAATGCATCAGTAGTAGATGAACTGACAAATAAACAGATAAATGGACTGAAAGGTGAAATGATGAACTGACAGATAGATGAATGGATGGATGGAAAACAATGTATGGATGAAAGAACAGGTGACAGATTAATGAATGCAAGGATAGATGTTTTGATCGATGAAAGCATGGATATATTAAAAGGATGGATGAATGAAATGACTGATAGAAGGGTAATGGATGAAAAGGTGGATAAATAGATGGATGGATGGTTTGATCAAATAAAGGTTAGATGGATTAAAAGATAGATAGATAAAAAGATGGATGGATGAATGGATGGATGGATCATAGGATGAATGGATGAAGAGGTAAATATATGATTCAAAGATTTGATGGATGAAATGGTGGATAAATAAAGAATGGATGGATGAGCGAAAGGATGGAAGGATGAAGCTTACTGCAGTCTTTGATGACTCCTCAAACATTTCCTCCATCACCCTCTTCACTGGCTCCTCCCCTTCTGCAAAAACCTGTAGACACAAATAAACAACCTTTATAACAGTAAACAAACTTCCCCTGGGGTCCGCCGCCTCGGACACAGTGTAACTAATTAGGACAAGAGCCATTTCCTAGTTTTCCTCCAATCACACGACACCCTACAAACTGGGAGGGTGTTTTAAAATGTGGCCGGACATCAACACGCTTGGAGGAGAACACTAACTGATACGTTACTGGTACGATAGCTAATAGATAGGTGGTGTTACCTGTTCTATAGTGGGGTGTGTTTTGTTTTTCCTCTTGTTGCTGTTCTCCAGGCCCCACAGCGAGGAGAAGCGACTTTTGCGTTTGCTGGTGGTACGTGAAACGGCGTGGGAACGCTTCCGGACACACACCTCAGAACGAGCTGCTACCTGCGTGCACACACACACACACACACACACACACACACACACAGTTTGTATAATGCATACAAAGAAACATAAAATGAAATGGAGTGGTAGAGTGCCATCCAGTTCCTCTGGGATTAGTCGGAGAGGTGTGTGTGTCTGTGTGTGTGTGTGTGTGTGTGTGTGTGTGTGTGTGTGTGTGATCCAGAGCTAGGCACCAACACCAGCCCCTGACCCTCACTGATGTTTATGTTAAGGCTGAACACCATCAGCTCCTCACAGCAATGTTTACGGCAACGTTTATGCAACCAAAAGCGTATTCAGTCTCTCTCTCTCTCTCTCGCTCTCTCTCTGTTTTTTCCCTCTCTTCCCTCTTTCACTTTCGTGAAAAAATATAAAGAAATAAAAAGCTGGTCACTGAATGAAGAATGGAGTGACTGAAAGAATGGCAAGGTGGCGAGAGAGCTGTGTGTGTGTGTGTTGTAGCCTTTCAAACTAAAAGCCCTCCCACAATCCCTCTCTGCGTCTCTCCCCCGCTGCGGGACTGTGGGTGGCTATAGACACACACACGCACACACAGAAATAAAGCCCAGACCTAAACTGACTGGGTTTTGAAAACACAGTATTTGGGCAAAAGTGTGTGGACACCAGCTCGTCCAGCCTTTCTCCAGAACTGAAGGGTGCTGATGGTGTTCAGCCTTCACATCAGCATCAGTGAGGGTCAGGGGCTGGTTTTTGTGATTAGTTCTGGATCACAAACACACACACACACACATACGCACTACTCCAACCTGGGTGAGGTGTTACCGAAGCTTGGGAATGATCAATTTAGGTTCATGTCCGTTGAACTGAATGATATTTCCACTAAAAGAACAGCTAAAAGCAGTGGGAAAGAAGAGAAAGACCGAAGAGATGGAGCGATAGAGGGATGGAGGAATGGAGAGGCGTGTACCAGGGCGTGGAAGGAGGAGACGGAGAAGATGCCGAGGCGACCCATGGCCAGTTTGGTGGGGCGTGAGGCGAAGGCCAGCAGGCGTTTGGGGTTTGGCAGCTCTCCGCCCTGAAGACTGGACAAATAACAACGATAACGAAAAAGGTCCATGTGGAACTGCTCCAGATTCTGTTCCCACAGGAAAATCTGAGAGAGAGCGAGAGAGCGAGAGAGAGAGAGAGAGAGAGAGAGAGAGAGAGAGAGAGTGAGAGAGACAGAGAGAGAGGGAGACAGAGAGAGAGAGACAGAGAGAGAGAGAGACAGAGAGAGACAGATAGAGAGGGAGACAGAGAGAGAGAGAGAGAGAGAGAAAGAGAGAGAGAGAAAGTGAAAAACGAGAATACAGAAAAAAAAGTGAGAAGAGAAGAAATTCAGAAAGCGTGAGAGAGAAAGGAGGGGAGAAAGCATGAAGAAACAGAGAGAGAAAAAAGAGAACAAAAAAGCAAGAGAGAGAGAAAACACAGAAAGAGGAAAGAGAGCAAGAGAATGTGTGAAAGAGAGATCACAACTGAATACAACTGCCACACAATGTCAACAAAGAGCTCAACACTATTGGAGGAGAACACTAATTTTCTGATTCTTTCACAGTCTTCCTCTGCTTATTTACATGTTTATTTGTGGTTCTACCTCTTTAAGAATGATCTTCCTCTCATTGTTTACTTGTTTATTTGTTGTTCTACCTCTTTATGGATGGTCTTCCACTCATTTTTTACATGTATATTTGTTGTTCTACCTCTTTAAGGATGATCTTCCTCTCATTGTTTACTTGTTTATTTGCTGTTCTACCTCTTAAGAATGGTCTTCCTCTCATTGTTTACTTGTTTACATGTTTATTTGTTGTTCTACCTGTTCCAGGATGGTCTTCCTCTTCTTGGAGTCAGTGACGGAGGCGAGCTGCATGTCTCCCATCTTCTTCATCTTCTCGTCCATGTCGATCTTCTGCTCCAGTTTCCTGATCTCTGAGCGCAAGAGCCGCAGCGTGTCCTCGCGGTGGCGCTGTCGTGCAAATGCAGCCGCACACGCCGAGTGTATCGCTGTCACCCAGTTCTCCAACTCCGTCTGACTGCATGTCTGCACACAGACACCCAGTTAATACACATACACACACACGCTGAACACAGTCCCAGTTTGCAGGAGTGGGTCAGTGCTGTCACCTGGAAGAGATAAGAGTCCCCCACTGAGTTGCTGAGGCAGAAGACGAAGTCTTTTTTTGGGTGTTCGGGGACAGCTTGGACGATGCTGTTCTCCACCCACACGCCGTGCTTGGGAACGCTGGTGGGGTCCACTGCGGACCGCCCGTCTGTCTCATAGAAAAACAGAGTGCACCCTGGAAATATCAAGCATGGTTTAATTAGACCAAGAGGAGCAATGAACTTAGACTACTGTATGATTATGAATATTATTAATTACGATAAATAAACAAATAATAAATGTCCATTTGCTCAGTTCACTTCCCACCAAATATTTTTTTATTGATGTGGCTTGCTCACTTGAGGGTTTTACATTTTGTTTTTTACATTTCATGTCAAATCTTTGTCTTACTGGAATTCTGTGAAGCTGCTTTGTGACAAAATCAGTTGTGAAAAGCGCTATATAAATAAATTTGATTTGATTTGATTTGATGTAACTCTGCCGCCCAGTGGCCGGCCTGGAGAAGTGCAGCTCATTGCCCCATTCTCAAATTACCCAAACAAACATTAAAATCATTCTAATTAAATTACCATAATATTAACATGATTATAAAAATGTGACTATTCTGGCTGATTCGTTTTAATTAAAAATTGTTTTGGGGAATGTACTATAATGCTGAAAGTACCTGGGAATGACCTATAGATCTTTGGGGATTGTAATCTCTTAAATATAAAATTACTCTAAATAAGTCAAATATACTCTTATTCTATAAATACAGAATAAGATGCATCTTCCTATGACACTGTCAGGACCGAGCAGACTGACTGAGGCGGACGCACATGCTATAATACAGCAGACTTTTATTTATACAAAACATAAGAAAACAGACAGACTAGGATAACACGACAGGACACTTAGATAAAGAAAGACCTAGACAGAGAGACCTGGACAGATAGAGAGAGATAAACAGAGATCTAAACAGAGAAAGCTTAAACAGAGACTTAGACAGAGAGAGACAGATGTAGAGAAACCTAAACTGAGTAAAGACACAGACTTGAGACAAGAGAGATACAAAGACTGACTTGAAGGGAATGAGGAACAAACGAGACAAACAGACCAGAGACAGACGAGAGAATGTGGAACGAAACGAGGAAAGTGATCGATCACGAGACAGACAGACTGGAGCGAGCAAAAACAAATGTCCAACAAACAGGCACAGACACAAAGGAACTTATATACACACAAGGACAGCTGAGACGGATAACGAGGGGGCAGGTTTAAAATGAGACACAGATGGGAACACTCACGCAACACAGACACACACACTTTCACTTACACACTCACACCTATGGACACTTTTGAGTCGCCAATCCACCTACCAACGTATGTTTTTGGACTGTGGAAGGAAACCCACACGGACATGGAGAGAACACACCAATTCCACAGACAGTCACCCGGAGCGGGAATCAAACCCACCAGGTCCCTGGAGCTGTGTGACTGCGACACTACCTGCTGCGCCACCGTGCCGCCCAGGCACATTTATCATATTTTTATTAACATTGCTGCTTCTAAATCATTTTGTTGGGCACCTCAAGAGAATTTGTAAATAATGTGTAAAATAAATACAAATATTAATAATAATATTTAAAATAAATATAGCCATTATCGCCATTTTGAAATTTAAAGGTGCAGTCAGTCATTCTTCAGTGTCTTTACTTGTCTATTAAAAAGTTGTTACACTGACACCTAGTGGCAAGAATCGATACTAACCCCATTTTAAAAACGGACACCCAAGAGCAGAGGACTCATTATGTGGAGTAGAAAAACTACTGTACTCTGGTCCTTCAGCTCAACTGAGTTGTGCTTTATAGACAAACGTGTAATAAAATAATAATAACATTAATAGAATGTAGGGCGGCACGGTGGCGCAGCAGGTAGGTGTCGCAGTCACACAGCTCCAGGCACCTGGAGGTTGTGGGTTCGATTCCCGCTCCGGGTGACTGTCTGTGAGGAGTTGGTGTGTTCTCCCCGTGTCCGCGTGGGTTTCCTCCGGGTGCTCCGGTTTCTTCCCACAGTACAAAAACACACGTTGGTAGGTGGATTGGCGACTCGAAAGTGTCCGTAGGTGTGAGTGTGTGAGTGAATGTGTGTGTGTCTGTGTTGCCCTGTGAAGGACAAGGCGTGTTCCCGCCTTGCGCCCGATGATTCCAGGTAGGCTCTGGACCCCCCGCGACCCTAAATTGGATAAGCGGTTACAGATAATGGATGGATGGATAATAGAATGTAACATAAATAAGAAATAATCGCAAAGTATTGATGTTAAAAACGATTGACTGCCCCTTTAATGTAACGTACAGTGTGTTACTCCTCACCCTTCAGTGAGACCCAGTAGCTCTTCCACTTGCGGCGAGTGGCGAGCTCCACCTTCTTGTTTTTCTTGTGAACGAGCAGGTTCTTGACGGTCAGGCGTCCGGCCTTTCTGACGCTTCCCTCCGCCGCCGCCGCCACACCCAACAGCGGCTCCGGGTGATAGGCCAGTCCCAGCAGGGGCTCGGTGTGGTAGGCGGAGCTTAGTGTGACGCAGCTCTGCTCGTCGCTATGCGCCGACACCCTCTCTTCGGCCTGGCAGGTGCTCTTCTCCAGCTCCTGGCGGAAGTTCTCATACACCCCCTGCGTTTAACAGAGAAGGGTCTGTCATGTTTAACAATGACATCATGGCAAGCCACATAACAAACCACACAATGTCTGTCTGCAGTCCAGAGGAACAGAAACATTTATGCTCCAAAGAGCGGGTCCCCACACAGGCAGTAGGCATTTTAATGGAGGACAACGGAGGATTTAGGAACCCCTGCTGGACCTCTCTAGAACAGACTCAATGGAGACTCTTGTTGTGTCCCAATTGCACACTTAATATTAATACTAACCAGATTTTGAGTATGTACTATGTAGTATAATTACAAGTGTCAATGTTAAGTACACTTAAAAATCCACACTTCAGTTCACACAAGAGACGAGCTTCTCACGTCTGGAAAATATCGGCTCTGCACCCTAAATAACACCCTACTTCCTACATATTGAACTACGCAGATTATAAAACTACTACCACTAACTAATACTACTACATCCAGACGGTGCCTGAAATATCAGACAGGGAGATGTGAAGCTTACAGCTGTATATAAGTGTTTTTATTATCCAACATACAGTGCACTACTTTAGAGTAGAAACCATTATTTTATGACCCACACTGTGAACTATATAGAGCGGAGGGAAATATTTGAGTTTCAGCCTTGAAGAAAAAAGGCAGACATTGCTAAAATTTTGTGTACTAGCCTGCCAAGCTCATTCTGTAAAGTATAGTAACAATATAGGGTAAACAATCAGGACACAGCCTCTGTATATATCTCTCTAGTGCCCCCTAGTGTTTCTGTGTTCATGTAATGGCATGCTACATGCCACACTAAGAACCGTGTATAAAAATAGTATGTATAGTTTTCTAATATATACATGACATATACATGTAATGAGACGGTAGTGCACTATGTGATAAAAACCAGATTCCATAGTACAAACTACTCCGACTGCAGTATACAAAGTGTAGTGTAGTAGGACTCCCTGATCCGGACACAGAGAAGCCCCTAGTACCTGTACTCCTTCAGCCGGTGCTGCCCCACTGCTGCTGCCACTGTCGCTGCCGGTGAAGACACCCCCTGCTGGTGTGGAGCAAGCTGAGAATGAGGCGGACATGGCCTTGTAGCGACGAGCCTGGGACGCCTCACATTCCCCGATCAGTCCATCAACACCACTGTCCTCCAGCTCACTATTATCACCTGCGGTGACATCCTGAACCAACACACACACACACACACACACACACACAGAGAGAAAATACTCAAAGATATATTTCTTACAGAAATGTTCCAAAACTGAGTGTAAAGTGTTCCCAGAGGAACAGAGTCAGAGGCCTTTTCTGCACTGATCCGTTTATTTTTCTCTCTCTGTTTTTGAAAATTTCCCCATCGAATACGGGGATACGAATACGGCTGCATTATCATATCAGTCCAGTAGAGGGACTCATAGTGCCTCATAAAGAGAGGTGTCATGAGGGAAACAGAGGTTTAATCCCAAATCACTTCATACTCTCTCTGTAGTGCAATACACACGTCCATCTTAACACTACATGATATACTTTTAATAAATCATTTAGATTTATTTATCTGTGTGAATCTGAACTCTAGTGCTCTCTGTGTGTGTACAGTGTAGTTTATGACTGATGCAGTTCACAGTAGGGAGAGTGAGGAGCTGTGTGTGTACAGTGTAGTTTGTGACTGATGTAGTTCACTGTAGAGAGAGTGAGGAGCTGTGTGTGTACAGTGTAATTTATGACTGATGTAGTTCACTGTAGAGGGAGCGAGAAGCTGTGTGTGTTCAGTGTAGTTTATGACTGATGTAGTTCACTGTAGAGGGAGTGAGGAGCTGTGTGTGTACAGTGTAGTTTGTGACTGATGTAGTTCACTGTAGAGGGAGCGAGAAGCTGTGTGTGTTCAGTGTAGTTTATGACTGATGTAGTTCACTGTAGAGAGAGTGAGGAGCTGTGTGTGTACAGTGTAGTTTATGACTGATGTAGTTCACTGTAGAGAGAGTGAGGAGCTGTGTGTGTACAGTGTAATTTATGACTGATGTAGTTCACTGTAGAGGGAGCGAGAAGCTGTGTGTGTTCAGTGTAGTTTATGACTGATGTAGTTCACTGTAGAGGGAGTGAGGAGCTGTGTGTATACAGTGTAGTTTGTGACTGATGTAGTTCACTGTAGAGGGAGCGAGAAGCTGTGTGTGTTCAGTGTAGTTTATGACTAATGTAGTTCACTGTAGAGAGAGTGAGGAGCTGTGTGTGTACAGTGTAGATTATGACTGATGTAGTTCACTGTAGAGGGAGCGAGAAGCTGTGTGTGTACAGTGTAATTTATGACTGATGTAGTTCACTGTAGAGAGAGTGAGGAGCTGTGTGTGTACAGTGTAGTTTGTGATTGATGTAGTTCACTGTAGAGGGAGTGAGGAGCTGTGTGTACAGTGTAGTTTATGACTGATGTAGTTCACTGTAGAGGGAGTGAGGAGCTGTGTGTGTACAGTGTAGTTTGTGACTGATGTAGTTCACTGTAGAGGGAGCGAGAAGCTGTGTGTGTTCAGTGTAGTTTATGACTGATGTAGTTCACTGTAGAGAGAGTGAGGAGCTGTGTGTGTACAGTGTAGTTTATGACTGATGTAGTTCACTGTAGAGGGAGCGAGAAGCTGTGTGTGTACAGTGTAGTTTATGACTGATGTAGTTCACTGTAGAGAGAGTGAGGAGCTGTGTGTGTACAGTGTAGTTTGTGACTGATGTAGTTCATTGTAGAGGGAGAGAGGAGCTGTGTGCACAGTGTAGTTTATGACTGATGTAGTTCACTGTAGAGGGAGTGAGGAGCTGTGTGTGTACAGTGTAGTTTATGACTGATGTAGTTCACTGTAGAGGGAGCGAGGAGCTGTGTGTACAGTGTAGTTTGTGACTGATGTAGTTCACTGTAGAGGGAGTGAGGAACTGTGTGTACAGTGTAGTTTGTGACTGATGTAGTTCATAGTAGAGGGTGCAAGGAGCTGTGTGTGTACAGTGTAGTTTATGACTGATGTAGTTCACTGTAGAGGGAGCGAGGAGCTGTGTGTGTACAGTGTAGTTTGTGACTGATGTAGTTCACTGTAGAGGGAGCGAGAAGCTGTGTGTGTACAGTGTAGTTTATGACTGATGTAGTTCACTGTAGAGGGAGCGAGGAGCTGTGTGTGTACAGTGTAGTTTATGACTGATGTAGTTCACTGTAGAGGGAGCTAGGAGCTGTGTGTGTACAGTGTAGTTTATGACTGATGTAATTCACTGTAAAGAGAGTGAGGAGCTGTGTGTGTACAGTGTAGTTTATGACTGATGTAGTTCACTGTAGAAGGAGCGAGAAGCTGTGTGTGTACAGTGTAGTTTATGACTGATGTAGTTCACTGTAGAGGGAGCTAGGAGCTGTGTGTGTACAGTGTAGTTTATGACTGATGTAATTCACTGTAAAGAGAGTGAGGAGCTGTGTGTGTACAGTGTAGTTTATGACTGATGTAGTTCACTGTAGAGGGAGCTAGGAGCTGTGTGTGTACAGTGTAGTTTATGACTGATGTAATTCACTGTAAAGAGAGTGAGGAGCTGTGTGTCTACAGTGTAGTTTATGACTGATGTAGTTCACTGTAGAGGGAGCGAGGAGCTGTGTGTGTACAGTGTAGTTTATGACTGATGTAGTTCACTGTAGAGGGAGTGAGGAGCTGTGTGTGTTTCAGACAGAGACAGACACACTGTGTGATGTCAGTTTTCTTAAAACCTCTGTTTGCAGTGATATAAAACACAGTTAACATTTGAGGCCAAAACACAGAATAAACCCTTTTTTAAATAAACAGATCAGTGTGGATGGGCCCAGACACTGTTACTGGCGTCCACAAACTTTTGACCGTGTCGTGTATGTAAATGAGCTCCGCTCTGATTAGTCAGAACAGAAGTCCTAACCTCCATCTACCTTTAAAGGGCTTGTCCTACCTTTCCTGCGGACCCCTCGGTGACATCAGAGGTACAAGACATCCTGCAGTCTGCAGACGGAGCATGCTGGAAGCAAACGGCTGCCTGTGTTTACAGGTTTTTGAAGCCTGTTTACAGTACAATACCCCCCTGTGCTGCAGGGGCCGGGGCTGCCGGGAGATTACCCCCCGAGCCCGGCATCTTCAGAGGGTCCCATGACCCCGGGCGGAACGCCATTCATCTGTGCCGCTGCGTTCCCATGTCTGCGAGCTGCTCATTAGCATGACAAAAGGACCCGGAGCTTCACAGAGATACACCATAGAGAAGCAGCAAACATGAGAAGAATGTAAGGTCCATCCCACACTCAGCTCTGGCCCTTTAAAGGGTTAACTTTGACACCCTCAGGACAGATTTAATGTGGAACTTCAGAGTTCCACTTTAAAGGAACACAACATAATATTTTTACCTTAAAATTACAGCTTCAAAATCATTGTGATGCTCCACTGAGGTGTGATATAGAGAACAGAGCCTCTGTTTTTGCTGCTCTGGGCTCAGCACTACAGAAGAAGTAACAAAGTCTGCAGAGCAGCAGACGAGCTACAGTCTGGGGGGTGTGTTACCTGGATGGTCTGGGCTCTCCGCTGCATTGCCGGCTGCTGATTGGTCAGTCCTTCAGAGAGACAGTGCGAGCGGCGGCAGGGAAGAGTGAACGCTCCGTACACGGCAGCATCATCGTCACACGGCGACAGTATCTTCTCCTCCTCCCCTGCCAGCCTCTTAGCATAGCGCCCGGGCCCCTGGGGGGCGCCATAGAGTTCATCCAGAGAGCTTGATCGCCCACCAATTTCCTCCCCGCTCGTAAAGTTCTCCACACTCACATCGGACAGAGACACATCCAGAGAGTCGTCACGCCACATGTCGGCAGATTTAGAACGCTGCTTCTTACAGAGAAAGAGAGAGAGGAGAGAGAGGAGAGAGAGGGGGGGAGAGAGAGAAAGAGAGAGAGAAGGGATAGAGGGAGAGAGATTGGGTGAAAGAGAGATAAAAGGGAGAGATAACAAAAGAGTAAGAGAAAGAACAATGAGACAGAGAGCACGAGGGAGAGATCAAATTAATATCTAGAACTCACAGGTGATTTAATGTCAAATTAAAAAATATTATTTAACTGAGGACTTTTAAAAACAGAATTAAAACTAAACCGACTCCTAAAAGTTAAAGCCGAAGTGTAAACACACACCGAGTGTGTCTTGTAGCCGCTGGTGGGGGGCGAGGTGGCGCCCCCTTGTGTCCGTGTCTGCGTCTGGCTGGGCGTGTTCTTGCGTAGGTGCGCGGTCGCCGTGGTGACAGGGAGGGGCTGCAGGTCGATGGGCATGTGGTGCAGCCAGGCGGGGGCGCTGTGGAGCAGCTCGTTCTCCAGGGACTGCGGGATGCTGGGCGTGCTGCTGGAGCGCGTGCTGGTCTCAGAGTTGCGGTGCTCCATGTGACCGCAGCGACGCGTCGGCCTCCCCGGCACACGCAGCGAGCGGGACACACGCTTACGACAGATGTCACGTGCCCCGCCATCACCATGGTAACCATGAGCCCCACTCTCCACGTTCCCCATCGCTCAGAGACTGGAACAGAGATGATGTCACATTCATTATCACTATTTTTATTATTATTTATAATCAGATTAATTATATGATGATTGTGTTTATTAAAGGGCTTAGAATTGTATTTAGTAAATGAACCACTGTTAATTAATTAAGTCAAGATCAAAAATTTGGACAGTTTTGGTGTGTTGTAACAGGTTAATAAACATCCCAGTGACAAAGAAGTGTGTTGTTTCTCCACCTGCCAAACTCAAACGAGGGCATCTCTGCTGGTTGTCTGCCTGAGAGAGAGAGAGAGAGAGAGAGAGAGAGAGAAACAGGTTACACACGTCTCATTGATGCAATAAAAACACACAGCACAGCCCCTCTCTCGCTCTCTCTCTCTCTCTGCAGACTGAAGTCCATTTGTTGCTCTGCATACTTTTTAAAATCCCTCTTTTCACCCTACTCTTTAATGATCAGGACCAACACACACTGTGCAGCGACAGATGAGCTACTGTCTCTGACTTTACATCTACAAGGTGGACCAACGAGGGAGGAGTGTCTCACAGAGTGGACAGAGAGTGGACACAGGGTTTAAAAACTCCAGCAGCACTGCTGTGTCTGATCCACTCTACACCAGCACAACACACACTAACACACCACCACCACATCAGTGTCACTGCAGCGCTGAGAATAATCCACCACCACATCACACCTGCTCTGTGGGGGTCCTGAGCGCTGAAGAACAGGGGGAAAGGGGGTAATAAAGTATGCAGAACAACCGGTGGACTAGTCTGTATGAAAGGATAATGAGTGGAGAAACAAGATGTTTTTAATGTTGTGGCTGACTTCGTCACTATAAAATGTATCTAGAGCAATGTTGGACTTTGACCACTAGATGGCGCTTACAGTTTGTGGTCCAGTTGGAGTAATACTACAAACTGTCCACTAGGGGGCGGACAAAGCGAACAAGCTTCTCACTCTCTCTCTCTCTCTCGGTCTCTCCCCTCAACCCCATCAGTCCTCGGGCGTGTTTCTGAACCTCTCTTTAAAGTGACCTTTAGTAAGAATCTCTTGTTCGGACACGTTAACGGCCTACCACCCACCGGCCAAAAGTATGTGGACACATTCCTTCTGGAATAAAGGCTGTTAATCTGGAGTGTGCTCCTCTGTTCACTGCAGTGAGTCTCTACTCTTTTGGGAAGACTTTACACTAGATGTAATGGCAAATTATTGTGAGGATTTGATTGTGTTAAACCACAAGAACATTGGTAAGTTCATTCCAAATCATCCGTTTCTCTGCTCCACAGGCCCTCTGGCGGACTCTTGGCATTGAGCAGGGTTGGTATTAGGCTTATGTGCAGGTGCTTCAGAGCATCCCAATGGCCCAGTGGTGTATGTGTTTACGCTAGAGTCCAAAGGGTTAAACTCTGATGTCATTAATCATCCCTTCCGTTCTGGTTCTGACTGGGTAAATTATACACTTCGATCCAACTCTGAGTCCAACATAAAACAATGGGAGCGGGTTGCCAGGTCCTCTGTGATCCTTTGCTGATGATTACACTGTGTGGAATTTAGAGTGAATGAGTGTTGTTTTGGAGAGAGCAGCACAAACACACACGCGCACACACACACACACACATACACACTTAAACACTCTTTAGTGTGTGTGAAGTGTGTAAATTGTGGCAGGTGCTTCAGGCCTGGTTTGTTATTAGGCTGCGAGGCGTTCATTAAAGAAATACCATGACCTGCTCAGACACGAGAGGAAAGCCCTGCTCCAGCCCCCGAGACCCCCAAACACACACACACACGCACACACATACCTAGACACACGCACACCCAAAAACACATACCTAAACACACAAACACAGCCCAGTGCAAATGTTTAAGTAATAAAGAAAATAGTTTAGAAATAGAAATAGAAATAGAAATAGAAAATAGTAAGTTTAAGAAAATAAAGACTCAACATGTTTAAAACTTAAGGCATAAAATGTAAAATGCGCCACCACTTTTGCAAAAGAAATGTTATTCCTCAAAGTGTTAAATTCAGTGAATAAACAGAAGCTCTAATGAAACATCAAAAACATCTGGCACCCTAAACATAGCCGCTGTGGATTTAAAAAACATGTATCTCAATTTTTGTCAGTGGTTTACAACATCATTAAACACAGCAGCTGTCCTTCACACTGTGTGAATATTTAATGACGAATGGACCACTAAAAAGTTCCAAAATTACTCTGAATAAAATCTTTTTACATTCATTTAAATTGAAAATTAGGAAGGTTTCTGGCAAAGTTACAATTTTGGAGATAAATGTTTTTCTTTGGACAGCAATAATATACAACTACAGATATTACGTTACGTTATGTTTTTGTTGTCACTTGGATATTAGATACACTGCATATGTATCCAAACTTTTGCCTCATATTCATTTTCTATATATATGATGTGGCATATAAAAAATGATGCCACTGTTAATCTCTGCACAGGCTACAACACTGAAATTTTAGTGCTCTCCTGCAAGCGTGTTGATTTGTGATGAAATGATCTTACTGAAACACAGGAATGCCGATATGAACATCTGGAGTGTTGCATAAATTACAGCTGTGTGAAAGTCTACACAGAATAACTCCAGCCCTAAACCCAAGTTTAAACTCACCTTAAGGTCAGACTTAGACCCAGGTTTAAATATATTTTAAAGTGATTGCTTCATGCTTTTGGGATTGAAATAAATGTTCAATGCTAATTTACACACTTAGCATTGCTAGCATTGTGTTACTAAGGGAGAACTAAGCTTTGAAAGCTAATATATAGACTCTTAACACTGTTAGCATTATGCTTTTGAGATTGAACTAAATGTTTAATGCTAATTTATGCTCTTAACACTATTAGCATTATACTACTGAGATTGAGCTAAATGTCTAATGCTTAGTTAGCATTTTAGCTCCAATGATGTCTTTTTTGTTGTTGGGGAAATAATTGTTGGGTTATTTTTGTGTTATTTTGTTACTGTCAGATTACTGTGGAGTTATTGTTGACTTATTGTCAGATAATTGTCAAGTTAATATCTGGTTATTAATTGGTTACTGTAAAAGTGTGGCAAAAATATCCTGTAAAAATTTAACTTAAAAACCTTTAACATAATAACTTTAATAATTGGACAGGACCAGAATTTTAGCTCTTGACTCATTATCAGAATATATTTAAATTAAAATCTGAAAGCATAGAAACCTATTACGGTATAAAAACAACACCGCCGTATTAACCCTCGCTTCACCCTGAGAAACGATCAGAAACTCACAGATATCCGCCGTGTCCTCGGCTAATCCTCTCGCTCTGAAGTCTGAATGAATCTGTGGGAAAGGCAAGTCCCAGCACCTCAAAGAAAATCCCACCTGCCCCTTCCCAAATACATCCCCCCACTTATACACACACACGCCTCCCACATACACACACAACACAAATACTTCCCACTCAGTGTGAAAGGCAGTGGGTGAGATTTCTGGGAGAAAAGGAGCAAGCATTCACACCAGAAACACAAAAATAACCCAGTAATAGCCCATTAAACACTATTCACTCTAAACAGCAAAATGCCAACAGTGTTGGGTGTAATTTAGCTTTAAAGGTAGGGTACTTGATTTTTCTTAAATTGTTTTTGCTATATTCCTCTATACATCCTGATAGCATTCAGAAAATCAAGTGCTCTGATGATTATAAATACAAAGAGTCCTTTTGTGTAAAGGCTACAGGACTCTGACCAAGCAAAATGTTTAGAGGGATTCCCTGCCTATCTGCCTTCCTACATCACCCTGTTTACATTCGCACGCCCTGCCCATGTATCCATTCATGAATGCACTGAGCCTTAAGGCGGCATTAGAGATGATATCCAGATTTGAGTTGAGTTTGAGGGTTAGCGTCGTTAGGCACATTCAGCGCATTCAGAGCTATTAACAACATTTACATCTCTAAACGCTCACAAAGCACCATTCAGGACAATGCTAATGTAGCAGAGCCATTCAGTACCTTACAGCTGTTAGCAAACCTCACGTCAGCTCAAGTTCCTTTACGTGAATGGAACCAGACGTCTTAATGTCTACAACAATAAATAATAATAATAATAATAAGCAGAATAATAAATAACAAATTTACTTGAGTATTTTGCTAATATTTGATGTTAATGGGCCACTGTAGGCTTGTGTGTGTGTGTCTAAAACTTACTGCACTTTTAAAGCAACACTAGGTAGTATTTTTACCTTAAAATTACAGCTTCAAACTCATTGTGCTGCTGCACTGAGCTGTAACAGAGCCTCTGTCATTGCTACCCTGGGCTCGGCACTGCAGAAACTGCACTATGTAATATTTGGAGCACTGTAGAACTAATAATCCAACACCATCTCTCTCTCTCTCTCTCTCTCTCTCTCTCTCTCTCTCTCTCTCATTTCCATCTGTTTAACAGCAGCCGGAATGACTCCGCCTCCTCCTCTCTCAACTCTTTAGCTCCTTTCACTTGTTCATTAGCAATTCATCCTCATCATCACCATCACTCTTTCACCTCAACACACTGCAGCCAACCCCAGGGTATAAGACTGGTGTGTGTGTGTGTGTGTGTGTGTGTGTGTGTGAGAGAGAGAGAGAGAGAGAGAGAGAGAAGAGAGGGACACAAGGTATGAGTGAAGAGAAAAAGATAGAAGAGTGTAAAATGGAAAAGAGGAAAAGAAGAGCGAGTGATAAACAGAAGAGAAGGAGAAGACGACAGTGACACTGCCCCTTTGATATGCCCCCACTAATCACTTGTTGTTTACACTGGTTGCTACGGCAACATGGAAATGCAATGTGTCGGCCATGCTGATAAAGCATCACTGAGAGAGAAAGAGAGAGAGAGAGAAAAATAGAAGGAATGAGTGAAGAAACACAGAAGAAAGGAGGAGAGAAGGAAAGAGAGAGATCAGGCAGATGAGGGAAATCCCTTTGATCTTTACCATCCCTCACCTCTGAGACAGAGAAGCTTTGAAGCTCTGCATTGGCACACACACACACACACACAAACACACGCACAAACTGGGTGTGCAGGGGAGCCAGGGGCATGACTATTCCCTCCCTGCCTCCCTCTCTCTCTCTCTCGCTCGCTCTCTTTTGTTGATGCTTTACATTTTTTATTTATGTATAAGATCAAGAAGATTCAGATTACAAATTAGCTCAAACACACACACACACACACACACATTCCTGTACTTACTGGTGTAAAGAAGCTGATAAGCTGAGTGTATAATAACCTGATTGTTACCATTAATAACGCATTAATCATCAGTTAATAAATAATTCATAAGCAATAGAGACGCAATAACAGACACAGCATGTTTACAGAGAGTCTGATTACAACAGAGAGCAGGAAAACAATGAACTGTTGTGTATGAGTGTGTGTGTGTTTATGAGAGATAATGTGTGTGTGTGTGTGTGTGTGAGAGAGACTATGTGTGGGTCTGTATGTTTATGTGTGTTTGTGTGCATATGTGGGTGTATTTTTATGGGATTCTAATGTATGCATGTTTGTGTGTGTGTGTGTGTATCATAAATATGTAGATGTTTGCATATATGTGAGAAATTGTTTGTGTGAGTGTGTGTGTGTGTATGTATTTGTGTGTTTCATGAGTCAATGTATGTTTGAGGGTGTGTCTGTGTGTGTGTGAGAACATTGGTTTTCATGTCTATATTTCTGTGTGTGAAGTCTAGTGAGAAAGCAGTGAAGCAGTGTGTGTGTGTGTGTGTGTGTGTATGTGTGTGAAGTCTAGTGAGAAAGCAGTGAAGCAGTGTGTGTGTGTGTGTGTGTATGTGTGTGAAGTCTAGTGAGAAAGCAGTGAAGCAGTGTGTGTGTGTGTGTGTGTGTGTGTATGTGTGTGAAGTCTAGTGAGAAAGCAGTGAAGCAGTGTGTGTGTGTGTGTGTGTGTATGTGTGTGAAGTCTAGTGAGAAAGCAGTGAAGCAGTGTGTGTGTGTGTGTGTTGAGCTGCTGTGCTGTTGTCATAGCAGCCGCTCTGCTGGGGAGACGTCAGTCATGACATCAGCTCCATTCTAATTCACACACACACACACACACACACACACACACACAGGCTGCATCTCAAACGAGGTCCAACACAGCCAAGGTCACGACCCCAACGACTACATACTCCCACTGCTAGACTGACATAGAGACAGAGAGAGAGAGAGAGAGAGAGATAAGAGTGTGTGTGTGTGTGTGTGTGCCTGTGAGAGAGAGAGAGAGAGAGAGAGAGAGAGATTCAAAATCATAGCGGCATTGGCCAAATTTTCTGCTCAAACAAAATCACTGTAGAAACAGTAAAACACACACGCACACACACAGAGAAGGATCTGTGGTGTTTAAAAGCTGAAACATGCCCCTTATATGTGAACTTGAGTGAGTCGAGTAGGGACTAAACCGTGGAGTGTAAACCTTGCAGAGCGCTGATTGTCCAGAGAGAGTCGTCACTCTACGCCACGCAACGCAGACGACCAGCACCAACTCTCCATCTGTAAAATCTCCACCTGCAGCAGAGATCACGTTTGTTTTTATCCGACTCACGACGGCAGCTCGTAAAATTACGCCGTGGTCTTTTGAAGAGGTTCAAACGCTCCTTGGATCGGTGGCCGACGAAAGAATCCAGCGAGAGCTGGACGCTGCAACAAGGAAGGAACAAACTCTACTGATCTGTCTGAACTGATGATGGAGCTGTGTTCAGTCCCCAACAACAACAACAACACGCCAATACACCATGAGTAAACACCGCTTAACGTTACCGCCGCCGTTGTGGTTTCCTAAGACCACTGTTCCCCTTAGAGACAAGGTTTTGAGACGACAGCGGGGTGCAGAGGGAGTGAAACACAATCCAGGAACCAGTGCTGAAAAGTGTGTCAAACCGAGCTGAGCAAGTACTCTGAAATGGAAAGGCAACAAAAGCGACCCAGACCCCGCTGAGCGCCCAGATGTTTGCCCACAGCTGCATGACATCACCACCCAGCTCAGGTAAACAAGCCTCTCCAAATTCCCTGGTCCGATGCAGCCAGTGTCAGATCAGAATTTATGTTGATGTCAGACTTTCGGTAGGAATTCAATAAAGTCCAGACAACAGAAATGAAGGATTAATACACACACACACACACACACACACACAGAAGACCAATAACCAATTATTACATACACAGATCAACAGTGGCCAGTGAGTGACAGTAGAACGTGGGGAGTTTCTAATAACGTAGTAAGTGTGAGAAAGTACATGCAGAATAATTAACAAGTTCACAGCTGTGTGTGTGTGTGTGTGTGTGTGTGTGTGTGTGAGAGAGAGAGAGAGAGAGAGAGAGAGAGGGGCTGAAATATGAGCTGTAACTTAGAGGACTCTATGAATACATTTTGGAAAGTGCTGAGTCACTGCAGACGCAGCAGACCCCAGGAATAATAAAATAAATAAATAAATAAATAAGTAAAAGCAAAAATGCGAGGACATGGTTAAGAGGCAAAGTGGGTCACCCCCCACCCCCCCCCCCCCAACCACACACACACACACTATCTGGGACACACAAGTCCTGCAAGAGACAGTGGGCACCGTTCAAATCTTAAATAAAGGGGGCAGTTCTGCCCTAAACACTGCTAGCATTGCTAACACCACATGAAAACCCCCTCAGCAAAGTTTCAAAAGCTAACACCAGGGGAAAACTAGCAATGAAACATTTGCTAAGTGGGTTTTGCTAGCATTTAGTAGCTTTTAGCAATGTTAGCGAATGTTACCATGCAAGCAGGACTAAGCATTATTTCATTGAGTGTGGGAGTTAGCCTGCTGGCGTTCTTCGGAAAACAGCATTTGAATATAAAATATTAAAAATTTTAAAAAGTATAATTTTATGTAAACATCAAATCTCACTTTTTTAAAACATTCCTTGTGTGCTCTTTCTTTCATTCTATATCTATTTCGTTTGTACTTTCATAGTTTGACTATTCCCATCAAAAACCCCTGGATAGCAACAAACAAAGCAATTCAAAACATGGTATGCTTAATGCTCACCTCCAACAAATTTCACACACAATTTTTTTTAAGAGAAAAAAACAGCCCCCCCCCAAAAAAAAAAAAAAAAAAAAAAGACCAGTCTGTGGCTAATGCTAACATGTTTCTGATAAAGTGGCCAGTAAGTGTCTTTAGAAGGGGGGTGTTTATAATAAAGTGGCCAGTGAGTGTCGATAGAAGGGCAGTGTTTCTGAAAAAATGGCCAGTGAGTGTCAGTAGAGGGGAGTGTTTCTGATAAAGTGGCCAGTGAGTGTCAGTAGAAGGAGGGTGTTTCTGATAAAGTGGCCAGCGAGTGTCAGTAGAAGGGGGGTGTTTCTGATAAAGTGTCCAATGAGTGTCAGTTGAAGGGGGTGTTTCTGATAAAGTGTCCAATGAGTGTCAGTTGAAGGGGGTGTTTCTGATAAAGTGGCCAGTGAGTGTCAGTTGAAAGGGGGTGTTTCTGATAAAGTGGCCAGTGAGTGTCAGTAGAGGGGGGGGTGTTTCTGATAAAGTGGCCAGTGAGTGTCAGTTGAAAGGGGGTGTTTCTGATAAAGTGGCCAGTGAGTGTCAGTAGAGGGGGGGGGGGTGTTTCTGATAAAGTGGCCAGTGAGTGTCAGTTGAAAGGGGGTGTTTCTGATAAAGTGGCCAGTGAGTGTCAGTAGAGGGGGGGGGGGTGTTTCTGATAAAGTGGCCAGTGAGTGTCAGTGGAAAGGGGGTGTTTCTGATAAAGTGTCCAATGAGTGTCAGTTGAAGGGGGTGTTTCTGATAAAGTGTCCAATGAGTGTCAGTTGAAGGGGGGTGTTTCTGATAAAGTGGCCAGCGAGTGTCAGTTGAAAGGGGGTGTTTCTGATAAAGTGGCCAGTGAGTGTCAGTTGAAAGGGGGTGTTTCTGATAAAGTGGCCAGTGAGTGTCAGTTGAAAGGGGGTGTTTCTGATAAAGTGGCCAGTGAGTGTCAGTAGAGGGGGGGGGGTGTTTCTGATAAAGTGGCCAGCGAGTGTCAGTTGAAGGGGGTGTTTCTGATAAAGTGGCCAGTGAGTGTCAGTAGAGGGGAGTGTTTCTGAAAAAGTGGCCAGTGAGTGTCAGTAGAAGGAGAGTGTTTCTGATAAAGTGGCCAGTGAGTGTCAGTAGAGGGGAGGGGGTGTTTCTGATAAAGTGGCCAGTGAGTGTCAGTAGAGGGGGGGTGTTTCTGATAAAGTGGCCAGTAAGTGTCAGTAGAGGGAGGGTGTTTCTGATAAAGTGGCCAGTGAGTGTCAGTAGAGGGGGGGTGTTTCTGATAAAGTGGCCAGTGAGTGTCAGTAGATGGGGGTGTTTCTGATAAAGTGGCCAGTGAGTGTCAGTAGAGGGAGGGTGTTTCTGATAAAGTGGCCAGTGAGTGTCAGTTGAAGGGGGTGTTTCTGATAAAGTGGCCAGTGAGTGTCAGTAGAGGGGAGTGTTTCTGATAAAGTGGCCAGTGAGTGTCAGTTGAAAGGGGGTGTTTCTGATAAAGTGGCCAGTGAGTGTCAGTAGAGGGGAGTGTTTCTGATAAAGTGGCCAGTGAGTGTCAGTAGAGGGGGGGGGTGTTTCTGATAAAGTGGCCAGTGAGTGTCAGTAGAGGGGAGTGTTTCTGATAAAGTGGCCAGTGAGTGTCAGTAGAGGGGGGGGGTGTTTCTGATAAAGTGGCCAGTGAGTGTCAGTAGAGGGGGGGGGTGTTTCTGATAAAGTGGCCAGTGAGTGTCAGTAGAGGGGGGGGGTGTTTCTGATAAAGTGGCCAGTGAGTGTCAGTAGAGGGGGGGGGGTGTTTCTGATAAAGTGGCCAGTGAGTGTCAGTAGAGGGGGGGGGTGTTTCTGATAAAGTGGCCAGTGAGTGTCAGTAGAGGGGGGGGGGGGGGTGTTTCTGATAAAGTGGCCAGTGAGTGTCAGTAGAGGGGGCTCTGTGTACTTATGCATGTGTGTGCTTGTGTGTGTGTGTGTGTGTATGTATTTGCCTGTGTGTGTGTGTGTGTGTGTGTGTGTGTGAGTGTGCCTGTGTGTTTGTGTGCGTATTTGCCTGTGTGTGTGTGTGTATTTGCCTGTGTGTGTGTGTGTGTGTGTGTGTACATATTTGCCTGTGTGTGTGTGTGTGTGCGTGTGTGAGAGAGAGTGATTAACAGACAGAAACACAGCGCTAGAAGAAAGAGTGCTTTGTTCTTGTCAGAGATGCAGATAACTCTCACAAGACGCTCAGCTGGGCGTCCGAATAAGATCGGCCCTGACAGAAACCAAAACAAACCCTCTTATGCAATCTGCTTATTTTCCTCCCACCGTCAGGCTCCAACAGCTCCATCCGGGACAAAAAGAACACTGTAGCAGCTGCAAATGAACCTAAGGCCTCCATGCCCAATGCCAGCTGTCGTCTAGAAGGGTATAAACCCTCCCAGTTTTGTGCTGTGGACCAGTGGAACAGTGTTCTCTTCAGTGACGGAGCTCCTTTTGCTTGATTCAGGTTCCAGAAGCAATGCAACCTCAGCCCCTGATCTCACTCATGTTCACATGGCTGTATGCAATCAGCCTGTCACAGCAATGCTCCACCATTTATTGTAAAGCCTTCCCCGAAGAGTAGACCTCTGGGAACACAGTGCTGACAAACACCCTTCATTTCAGAAGAGATGCTGAACCAGGGGAACCGTGTTCCTCTTAGAAAGAGAAGCGAGAGAAGAAAGAGAAAAGATGAAGGGATGCGAGAAGACGAGTGTGTGCTTTGGCCTCGCTGGAGAAGTGAATGAACAATGGCAGGAATTATAGGAACGTGGGATTTGTTTATGAATAATTCAGCGCTGGGGGTTTGAAGGAGGTGAAATATGCAGATTAAACTCCACACAAACACACACACACACACACATATATATGAAAGATGTGGTCAGACACAGCACAATAACTCTATCACTAAATATTTTCCTCTGGCTCAGTTAAGATCAGGTTTAAACCTGTTATGACAAGGTGCAGACCAGTTAAAGTCAGGTTTAGATCAGTTAATACCACGTTCAGAACAGCTGAGACAAAGTTTAGAAGACCAGATGTGGACCAGTTAATACCAGGTTTAGACCAGCTCAGTCCAGATTTAGACCAGTTACTTTAGGTATGGACCACCTCAGTCCAGATTTAGACTAGTTACATCAGGTTTAGTCCAGCTCTGTCCAAATTTAGATCAGTTACAACAGATTAAGACGAGCTCAGTCTAGATTTAGACCAGTTACATCAGGTTTAGACCAGCTCAGTCCAGATTTAGACCAGTTAGGTCAGATTAAGACCAGCTCAGTCCAGATTTAGACCAGTTACATCAGGTTTAGAGCAGCTCAGTCAAGATTTAGACCAGTTACATCAGGTTTAGACCAGATCAGCCCAGATTTAGACCAGTTACATCAGGTTTAGACCAGCTCTGTCCAAATTTAGATCAGTTACAACAGATTAAGACGAGCTCAGTCTAGATTTAGACCAGTTACATCAGGTTTAGACCAGCTCAGTCCAGATTTAGACCAGTTAGGTCAGATTAAGACCAGCTCAGTCCAGATTTAGACCAGTTACATCAGGTTTAGAGCAGCTCAGTCAAGATTTAGACCAGTTACATCAGGTTTAGACCAGATCAGCCCAGATTTAGACCAGTTACATCAGGTTTAGACCAGCTCTGTCCAAATTTAGATCAGTTACAACAGATTAAGACGAGCTCAGTCTAGATTTAGACCAGTTACATCAGGTTTAGACCAGCTCAGTCCAGATTTAGACCAGTTAGGTCAGATTAAGACCAGCTCAGTCCAGATTTAGACCAGTTACATCAGGTTTAGAGCAGCTCAGTCAAGATTTAGACCAGTTACATCAGGTTTAGACCAGATCAGCCCAGATTTAGACCAGTTACATCAGGTTTAGACCAGCTCAGTCCAGATTTAGACCAGTGACACCAGGGTTAGGTCAGCTCAGTCCAGATTTAGATGAGTTACACCAGGTTTAGACCAGCTCAGCCCAGATTTAGACCAGTTACACCAGGTTTGGACCAGCTCAGTCCAGATTTAGACCAGTGACACCAGGTTTAGACCAGCTAAACCCAGATTTAGACCAGTTACACCAGGTTTGGACCAGCTCAGTCCAGATTTAGACCAGTTAATTCCAGGTTTAGACCAGTTCAGTCCAGATTTAGAACAGTTAATACCAGGTTTAGACCAGATCAGTCCAGATTTAGACCAGTGACACCAGGTTTAGACCAACTCAGCCCAGATTTAGACAAGTTACACCAGGTTTAGACCAGCTCAGTCCAGATTTAGACGAGTTACACCAGGTTTAGACCAGCTCAGCCCAGATTTAGACAAGTTACACCAGATTTAGACCAGCTCAGTCCAGATTTAGACGAGTTACACCAGGTTTTGACCAGCTCAGTCCAGATTTAGACCAGTGACACCAGGTTTAGACCAGCTCAGTCCAGATTTAGACGAGTTACACCAGGTTTAGACCAGCAACACCAGGTTTAGAACCAGCTCAGTCCAGATTTAGACCCGTTACATCAGGTTTAGACCAGCTCAGTCCAGATTTAGACCAGTTACATCAGGTTTAGACCAGATCAGTCCAGATTTAGACGAGTTACACCAGGTTTAGACCAGCTCAGCCCAGATTTAGACCAGTAACACCAGGTTTAGAACCAGCTCAGTCCAGATTTAGACCCATTACATCAGGTTTAGACCAGCTCAGTCCAGATTAAGACCAGTTACATCAGGTTTAGACCAGCTCAGTCCAGATTTAGACCAGTTACATCAGGTTTAGACCAGTTAATACCAGGTTTAGGCCAGCTCAGTCCAGATTTAGACCAGTGACACCAGGTTTAGACCAGCTCAGTCCAGATTTAGACCAGTTACATCAGGTTTAGATCAACTCAGTCCAGGTTCTGAGGAGCTAAGGCCAGGTTTGAACAAGTTAAGTTCAAGTTTGAAAGAGTTTAGACCAAGTTTAGACCAGATAAACTTTTTGGTGATAACGATATTCCTGGCGATATGAGCAAAACACTGAAAAATACTTTAATTAACTTCAAAAACCCACTATTGCAACAAAAATAAATGCTATATTACTACTAATTATGTTAAATAAAATATATTTTACACAATACCACGGTTAATTGTACATCGGTTCTTTTGTAACCAATCCACCTCCATGTGACTGAAGTCACTCCCAGTTTTTTAGAGCAAATTTCTCTGCCTCAGAGCCACTTTCCACCGTACTTCACTGTGTCTAAATCACTCACGTAAAGAACATAGGCCGTATAATGTGTAACATCATGATGTCATTATGTAAATGAGTCAGAATATCACTATTATCACAATATAAGTTTTAAAAATGATGAACGATACGATACGAGACAGCCCTAGTGGACAGTGGAGGTGAATGGATCCAGATGTAAAAGCCCCTAACAGAAAGTGAGGACAGTAGACGATGGGAGACACACGGATGATGTCTGTCCACAGTTTGGAGAAGGTGGTGGTGTTTAAACCCAGTCCTGGTGGAGAGGGACGTGCAGGACACTATTGAGATGTCCATCATCATCATCATCATCATCATCACTCCATATAGAGCAGTGGTGGACACACAGAGATGTCTGGTTCCATTCACCTCCACTGGAAAGAACCCTGCGTCCACAAGTTTCTCTACAATCAGCCACTTCATATCAACACACTCTCCATCACTGAGTTTACAGCTCACACCGAGTTAAGGTGGAACTGCTGGAAATGAAGGGAATTCATCCTTTAATAGAGGATGGAGGGTTTATTCTGCATGCTGCAAGTACACTGCATCAACAGTTCTTAAGGTGGAGCTTCTACAACACTAACACTACCACCGTGATGCCCTTGACACCGAGGAGCACCCCCCACACACGCACACCACAGACACTTCCAATACCACCTTAAATGGTGCAGTACTTACCTTCCATGTAACCGCAGCAGTTTAAGGTGGAACCCCCTTCATTTCATGCAACATCAACCCAGACGTAACTGCTGCATCATTTAAGATGGATTTAAGGTGGACTGGAAGATTGCACTGAGCCTCGCGGAAATCAGTCCCGCCGTACGTTCTCTGCACGCGCCGTCAACGACACACACCGAGGTCGCGTGCTCCTTGCCGTGTGCGCGCGCGCGCGGCGACCGTTAATCCCATCCGTTGGTGCGCGCCAGAGACCGAGTGAACGCGGCCCTCCGTCCGCCGGCAGCGCGCGCTCCCAGCAGAGGGGCGGGGCGGGGCGGCGGGGCGAGCCAATCACAGACGGGCTCGCAACACCTGACAGAGTGTGGTGTTACTGAGAGATAATAATAATAATAATAATACATAGATAAAATAAATAGTGAAGTATTATAATTATAAATATAATTAGTTGAATTATATAATTAATATACACCTGTTATATTATTATTAATTCTGTTGCTATGAAAAATAAAAATTATAATAATCAATAATATTAATATAGTGGTCATTGATGTAACGGCTGAATTAAGGCGGCGATGATGACACTGTTATAATAATTACATTTGAATAATTATTGAAGTATTATTACATTTTTTTTCCCTTCACATTAATATTACTCCTTTTTTAATTTATATTTATATATTCATAAAAAACGATAAGTTGTTCCTAACAAACATATTATTCTTTTCCTCTATACTATTATTACTAGAATAAATACTATTTATACTAGATAATAGTAAAAGTGGTGCTATGATTCCCTCAAGTGTCTTCATGCTGAACAGCAGGTTCTGAGAGTACGGACATATTAAAGATGCAATAAAGAGGTATTTTAAATGAATCTTTAAAAACAAATACCTGTCAGGACTAAGCCTGAGTGTCCTAACAGTGCTGTAAATATATAAACGTATTTCTTTCTTTAATTGTATTTAATTGTTCACATAGTAACAAACCACTGACTGAGGTTTTAACTCTATCAGACAGATGTGTAACCAAGTCACATCAAAACAACATTTCAGCTTCAAAACACTTCAGTTACAGGGCACTGTTTGTTTTTAAAAAAAGGACCACAACAACAGTTTAGTAGAAAAATAGTTTACTAAAATCAACAACAAACTTCACCGGACTTCCTTTTCCTTCAAAACCGTCAGTGAAAGTAAATACAAACAGGAAAAAACATCCTAACAAACAAGGCCCTGTAAGCCTCCACAGAGTCAGGATTAAAGGTGCAATCAACATTTTTACTCAGTACATTTTTATGTGGATCTAAATTCAGTCCTGAGTTACACTGATTGCACCATTAATTTCTGCCAACTTTAAAACAAAGGCTGACCATTTTTAAGGGCAATGCTCCTACAGTTTTATGGACAATGCAAGGTAACACACATGAGAAGATGGGAATAAACATTAGCAGTTAGCAGAGCATTTTAATGGACACCTCAGGACGGTCCATTCGTTTCTAAGTCAGTGGTCAGTCTCCTGAAGTTCACCAAGGCCTTCTCTTTGGGAGACTGTCAGTGGAAAAGTCTGGAGATGGACACTCACTGTTACTGGCCTACAGTCCTGAAACGTCCACTGAGACCTTGGGCTGACCGATGAATTCTCTCTATATCAGTATCATGATTTAAATGAACCATTTTCACATCAGAAATGCTGAAATATAAACCATGAAACTATAATAATTAACTATAATGCACATGTTTTATCAGCTGTGTTCATTTTATAGAGGGGTCATTTAAACAAATGCATGGGTGGTCTTTGTCCTTCTCCGCCAAATATGAACCATTACAGAGAATCGCCATTAAAGGTGCAATCAGTCACTTTTACCAACAAAAACAGGCAACATTGTTTATTAAAGTCATTATTTATTCTGTTTTTAATTTTCCGTGAAATGCAGCTTACGAGATGCAGACCCAAACTGCTTTCCTGTCCTTAAATGAACTAAATTATGCACCATAGAGAGGGTCCCCCCCATAACCGGGGCGGACAAATCCCCCTGTCAGTGAGTGGAATGCAAACTGCCCAGATCTGTCACATCAGCTGACACATGACTGCGCAAGCTACCACTGTGAGTTGAGAGAGTGCAGGTGGGGGGCATCCCACTCACAGAGCGAGATTAATTGTGCTCCCAGACACATGAGAAAATTACTGACTGCTCCTTTAAACCGCAATTCTCAACATGGCTCAGAAAAATCCTTGACATGTTCCAGCCCTACATTAAGAGTTCTGGCTTTAAGGGTCTGTGGGCCTGTTGAAGTTCAGTTTTCAAAGTGTCCTCGTCCTGGGGGGCCTCTTCGTGGCCCCCAGCCTCTGTGCATGAACGGGGGTCTTTCCCCCACAAACTCAGGACCCCTACTGGGGCCACAGTTCCTCCAGTCATTCCTGGGGGGGCCATGGAAAAAGTGCTCCCCTTCCATGGGGCCTGGTGATGGGAACCGTTCTCTGGGGTGTGGAAACCTTTCTCTGGGGGCAGGAAAGTCTTCATGGGAGCCAGGCATTGGCATCCGAAATCTGCCTGGGGTTGCTGCGGGTCCTGGGTTTCTCTCCCGAAACACTGGCCCCTGGGGCATGGGCATTAGAGGCATGTTGGGACGAGGCATGTTATTATTTTGGAACTGAGGCATAAACGGATGTGGGGGTCCCATTAAAGGCTGTGGGGCTCCGACTTGTGGGCTCCCGGCCTGGGGGGCGCCAGGTGAGTCCCTCTGTCCCTCTGGACCCTGGCTGGACTCTGCAGAGTGAGCCTCTGGTTTCTCTGCTGAAGTCCACACAAAGAAACACAGACAGAACTGGTGAGTAACAAGCCTGAACATTGCATGTCCAAATATTTGTGGACACCTCTTGGAAAGAATGATATTTGTCACTCAGACGCTAGCAAACGAAAGAAAAAAAAATGTAAAAAAAAAAGGGAAAAAAGAAAGAGAAAAGAGAAAAAAGAAAGAGGGAAAACAATAAACAATGAACATATCCCTTTGTTCTTTTTACCTGTGTGGGCGTGTGGGGGGCTTATAATGGTGGATGTGATGGCAGCAGGAGGAGAGGCCACTTCCACATTCACCTGAAAAACAAACAAACAAAAAACATTAAAATACACTGCAAATTTTCAAAAAAGGAGAAATTAAAGGTGCAATCAATTCTCCAATGCTTCACCATCTGGTACACTGTCCCCCAGTGGCCTGGGAGTACCAGATTCACGAGGCTACACCTGTTTACAAAATGGCCACCCCCATGTGGAGGACCCACTCTATGGAGCTGCAGGTTGGTGGCAAAATGACTGATTGCACCTTTAAGGAGAATTCACAGGAGGCAGAGTTGTCTGTGTATGCACACTGCAATTCATATACGTATTACATATGTAAACGAGCTTCGTTCTGACTGGCTGCACCTCGTTCTGAAAGCTGTGTGACATTAAACACTCCTTATAACTAATGAGGTGGGTTTGTGACATCATAACAAAAGGGCTGTGTATTTGAAATGAAACGGGGCTATCAGAGCAGCTGCACATGAGCCTAAGCCCAACGCCCATTGCCAAGAGTGAGCTGGGGGATAAATAGCCCCCCAACATTCGGTGTTGGAGCAGTGTTCAACATCACCTCAATGTTGAATACCATCAGATCTTCACAACAATGTTCCATCATCTAGTGTAAATCCTTCCCAGAGGAGCAAACAGCATACTCACAAACTCCTATATACATTCCCATCGAGGACCGTTTGTAATATTACTCCAACAGGACCACAGAGGGGAAGCCAATTAGCACCCTCTAGTGGTCAAAGACCAGCATTATCCTATATACATCCTATACACACCGTCAGCCACAACATTAAAGCCACGGTCTTGTCCTCACTCACTGTCCACTCTCTCAGCTCCACTAACCACAGAGCAGCACTTTGTAGTTCTACACATACAGACTGTAGCCCACCTGTGGCTCTGTATACTTTGTTACCTCCCTTTCCCCCTGTTCTTCAGCACTCAGGACCCCCACAGAGCAGGTGTGATGTGGCGGTGGATCATTCTCAGCGCTGCAGTGACACTGACGTGCTGGTGCAAGTGGATCAGACACAGCAGTGCTGCTGGAGCACTGAAGAACAGAGGGGAAGGGGGGTAACAAAGTATGCAGAGCTACAGATGAACTACAGTCTGAGTGTAGAACTACAGAGTGCTGCTGTGTGGTCAGTGGAGCTGAGTGTGGACAGTGAGAAGAGAAACAAGGAAGTGGCTTAAATGTTGTGGCTGATCAGTGTATTTATATGAGAGAGAGAGAGAGAGAGAGAGAATATAATACTTTCACTTATGCAGAACTGTACAGCTTCAGATAGAACAACAATGGGCGCCCCATGGTGGTGAATGTACAGCAATACAGTGACCTCCAGATCTGTTCTGGGGTTAGTTCCATCCAGTCATGTCTTATTTAAAGGATTAGGGATTTAAGGTGGAATTTTTAAGGTGTACTGAAGGCTTAAAAACATCAGAGAAACGGAGAGGTTTGTTTATTTATTTATTTATTTATGTTCTATCCCATACACTGTAGTCTTTTTTTTTTTTTGTCTTACATATGCATACGAGCGCACGCACACACACACACACACTTTAAAAATAAAAAAATACACAATGCCAAAAGAATAGAAGACACTCATCATTATCTTTGTTTAGCGGCTGCTCCCACGGCTCTGGAGGCACTTCCAGACGGAACAGCCCCAGTTTAATGGACACTCACCCTTCATTAAGTCCAATGGGAGATCACAGAAAAGCTAATTTCTCTGGACTTTATTTCCTTTGTGTTACAGTGAGTGAAAGGTTAATGAGACTGGTCCGTACACTTGCACATTCATAGTAACGTGGTTATGACACAGTTCACAGCCAGGTTCGGTTCTGCCATCTGTGTGATGTTTATGGAACTACCACAGTCTCTATTTACAGTTTGTTTTATTGTCCTTTGTCTCTTTTTTCTTTATTGTAGTTAAACAATAGTACAGACCTATTTCTGTATTTACTCTGTTTTAATGTATTGCTTTAAGGCAACTAGCTCCCTGCAGCCTTGTATTTATTATATCCTACATTTCTCATCTTCTTTTACATCTGTAACAACGTTAGCTTCTTGCTCTTTATATTCTTTACTGCAGTGCACTTGATTTTCTTTGTGGGATCAAAAAAGTGATCTGTAGTATTCTACCCCCCTCCACCCACCCTCCCCAAAATCAGCCTTCAATATAACGCCCCCTGTCCCTAACACACACACACACACAATTATCCAGAGAACATTAGAGTGGACAGTTGTATTGAGTCGTTTGTTTTGTCAAATGAACTGACGAAGTGCTGTAGTCACTCTTACGGAGGGTGACCTTTTTATTTTGTTTGTTTGTTAAAAGTGAGGACACTGGGGACTTCCTTTTATAGAACGTTTTTTTTAATTATTTTTATGTCACTGGAAAAATATGACCAAATACATCAGTAAAATGTTGTATTTAAAGATATAAATAAACAAACCAAACTGATTAGTTTTGTTACAGTCAGCGGTGCTGGCAAGCAGTTTGACCAATGGGTGACGTAGAAGCAGATAATAAACCAATAGCAGCAGAGAGAAGGTGGGACTTAAGCAGATGTGTTTAACGTTGTATAAATCTGTGCAGAAACATTGTTGTGACATCAGTGTGAAATCCCAAACATTTTGCACTGTTTCTCATTCCCGGGCGAACTCATTTTTTACCGCCCCAAAAAGAGGATGTGTTCGGGAAAAAGAGGACACATGGTCACCCTACTGTTGGAATGCCACAGGGAAAACAGTTACAATGACGTGAATGGTGTGTATTTCAATTACTAATAAGTGAAAAATCCTGAGTGCCTCCGATAGGAGACTGCCACAAAATGCACCATCACCAACTGAGACCGGATACGGACGTGACGTATTAATGGATTCAGATCAGTTTTATTGTCGTGTTAAACCAGTTACTAGATCAGCACCTCCGTAGGTTAAGAGCTTTTATTTCTCAATTAAGTCTCACTCAGAGCAAAGAAGAGATCCCACCCTAACAAACTTTAAAGTGTTGTTACTGGTTATAAATGTCTTAATGGTGTAGAAGCAGTGTATTTAACAGATCTGCCACAGAGACGTGAGCCGAGCAGAGCTCTCAGATCTTTAGGAACTAGTCCCTTAGTCCTGCCTCAGGTGAGGAATAAACACAGAGCAGCGTTTAGCTCCCATATCACTTTTAGAGTAACACTGGGTTGTTTTTACCTCAAAATTACAGCTTCAAAAAAGCCTCTGTTGCTGCTACTCTAGGCTCAGCACTGCAGAAATGGCACTATGTAGTTGAGTAAGGTAGGAAACCACTCCCCTCTATCCCCCTTGATGTCAGGACTGTCCTGTATTACACTCTGCAGCTGTAGGGGGAGCCCAGGAGCAAAAATACTAAAATAACTTAATTATTAACACCGAAAAATCTACTTCTCATGGCTTCAAACGTGTTGTATATTTTTCAATTGTTTTAATGGCTTTTTATATTTTAATTCTTACTCCCTTCTTTTAAAATCACCTTTTAAAAATATATTATTGTACTGTTTTTGTTTGTTCCGCTGTTTTTATTTCTCCGGATTGTTTCGGGAAAACACTCTGAACGATAGGTGCTCTGTAAATAAAGGTGCCTTGTCTGTAGTGCGTTACAGACCCCGAGCAGAGCCTGCCCCTCAGCAGCTGTAAAGCAGAGGGCTCTCCTCAGTGTCATCTTCATCCAAGTGCTTCCTTCACTTTGTCCAAATACTGAAGGAAGGGTAAAAGGCTCATCCTCAAGAAGAAAGCACAAGGCCATGTCTCTTTTGTTCCCTCTGACTTTTTGAATATTTTAATCTTATTTAATCCTAATTGTGCGCATTTGAATTATATTTGCATTTGATGAATGTGAAATGTACTTTTTAAACCTGATTTAATTTATACTTCATAAAGGAACAGGGCATCACTGGTCGTTTATGTAGGAGTCCTTACATTCCTTTATGAAGGTGTCGTTGATTAAAACAGTGCTGTATGTTTAAATCACTGAGAAATCCACTCGCTCTCTGGTGCTGTGGCTGCAATAATCTGCAGATTTCACCTGGTTTGGTTTGAAGTTCATGTTAAAGAGAGATGCTGTGCTGGTCCCAAGGCAGTGACCGTCTGATTCCTCCAGTTCAACACTGAGGTCTATGGACATTTACTGTTCCAGAGAAGATACAGATCAAATATAATTCAAATGTAAACACTTCAGTCAGTGATTCGGCTCCATGGGTTAAAGCTCAGACTCGGGTGTGAGGAATGACATCACGTAGGGAACAGGGCCTTGTGTTTCATTCCTGAAATGGGGCATTTTCCCTCCTGGGTTTGAAAACATGCTCAGAGTGATTTACTCAAACTTTTGATGGATAGCGTGAAGAAAGCTTAAGAATAACTCAATTCAAATTATTATTATTACTGCCTACATTTTACATTACGAGCAGGTGTGATGTGGTGGTGGATCATTCTCAACGCTGCAGTGACACTGACGTGGTGGTGGTGTGTTAGTGTGTGTTGTGCTGGTGTAGAGTGGATCAGACACAGCAGTGCTGCTGGAGTTTTTAAACCCTGTGTCCACTCTCTGTCCACTCTGTGAGACACTCCTCCCTCGTTGGTCCACCTTGTAGATGTAAAGTCAGAGACAGTAGCTCATCTGTCGCTGCACAGTGTGTGTCAGTCGTCCTCTAGTCCTTCATCAGTGACACAGGACGCTGTCGGTTGGATGTTTTTGGTCGGTGGACTGTTCTCAGTCCAGACTCTGAGGGGTTTAAAAACTCCAGCAGCACTGCTGTGTCTGATCCACTCACACCAGCACCACACAACACTGAGAATGATCCACCACCCGCATCACACCTTCTCTGGGTGATAGGAGGCTAACAAAGTATGCAGAGCAACGTATGGATTACAGTCTTGTAGAATTAAAGTATGAACCTGTATGGTCAGAATATGTTGAAACAAGTTTTAATGTTATGGCTGATCAGTGGCTATACTTTAGTAACAGCAGTTACCAAACCTGGAATAAAGCCCTTATTTATTTCAGTCTTCATTTGCCAGACGTCTTAAACCCAAAATCAGTCTGTCCCTCTGTAGCAGTGAGAGAGGGGATGAAGTGCACAGACCACTTCTGGCTTAAACCACAGCGGTCCGATGAGGTTTGGGACCTCAGTGGGGGTCTATGGAACCACTCAATCTCACCTCCAAAACTCCAAACACTTACTGAGCCACCGTCCTCTTCAGAGGAGGAATGTCCAGCTTCTACACGCCGTCTGCAGCCAAAACATTTGTAGCCTTAAGGCACTGCGCTGATTTAATTTCCCGACGGTGTTGAAGCGCGTCAAGCAAGAGCTGACTCTAAAACACACACGGCCTTTCCACAACCACACCTTAAAAACCTCTCAGGAGGGCTCCTGCACACGCAGAAGTTATTTAAGCAGGAGACACTGAATAATCCATACCGGAGATGGTGTAAATCATACTGGATATTGTATAATCAATAGTGGATTGTGAATAATCCATTTTAGTTACAGAATAATTCATACTGGAGGCTCTATTACTCATAATGAGTAGTGGAAAATACATGCTCAGTCCTGAATAGTTTATATTGGGTACTTAATTGTGCGAGGTACTTAATTATTCATAATGGATACCGTACAATCAATAGTGAATAATTCACTGTAGTTAGAGAATAATTAATACTAGATACTCTATAATTAATAGTAGTGAATATCAAATCAAATCAACTGTATTTATATAGCGCCTTTTACAACTGATGTTGTCACAGAGCAGCTTCACATAATTAGTGTCAGAGTAATCCATTTTATTTGGAGAATTATTCATACTGGACAGTCCATGATAAGGTACTGAATAATCACACTGGATACTGTATAATAAACTGTGCACAGTATTAAATTATACATTTAGTTAAGTGAGTAGTTCATACTGGAGACAGTACAGCCCATAATAGATACTAGATAACTGCTAGACACTGAACAGTTCACACTGGAGTATAAAATATAACAGATAATGAATGCTTGGTACTGAATCATTCACACAGGAGATGGTATAATCCATGGAGTACACTCAGCCTTTAACCAGACATTCATACTGGATACCAAATAATCCAGGTCAGTAGCTGATTAGGTCAATCTGGAGATGGTGTAATCCACACTGGATAACCCAAGGTAGATAGTGATTCATTCTGGAGATGGTGTAATCCAGAGCACACTGAACGTTTTGCCAGATATTGAATAATTCATAGTGAATAATGAAAAAAGATTTAACTTTTATTTTTACACACATCTGTAAGAACCGAGATATAACATAATCAGTTAGAATGTATATGTTGTTTGTTTGTGTAAATAAACTTAAAAAAAAATAAGGGTTTTGCGTTAAGAAATTAGGAATCAGAGAAAAAACTTTTGATTAAAGCTCTGCACCAAGAAAATGATCTACATTTTAAAGATGGTGTATCCACACTGGCTGCTATAATAATAATTAATCTAATGAAGAAATTTACAATCTGAGAACACCATTTCACACACACACACACACATACATACACAGAGCAGAAGAAACATGTTTCTTACCACCTCTCTGGTTCCTTCGAGGAGACGAAGGGAGCGTCCAGAAGAGTTCTGTGTCAAAATCGTGTCCTCTATCAGTCTCTCAGTGTTCAGAAAGTTCCAGAAGCTTACGCCAAGAAAACAGGAGTCTGTGATTTTCGCTCAATACAAACAGTCGACCTGCAGCTCCTTACGCCACCACATCACTGCCCCTGAAGCAGTCAGCAGGAGCACATTCTGGTTTTAAAGCCATGGGGTCTGCAACCTGTCCATCACATTCCTTCTTTAGCTTTACACTAGAGCTAAGAGGCTAACGTGGTCTCTAGCCTAGCTACCAGCACCATGCTAACTCAATGTCCAAACTCTCCAAAAGTCTTAAAAGACTCATTTTGTGGAAACTGTATCAAGTTATCACTAACACAGGCAGAAAGAGTAAAAATTCATAGCTATTGCTATTAATTACTGTAATTAGTATTAGTTAAGGCGACATTAGCGTAGCAAAATCTGGACTTTGTGTTAGACCACAATGATGGATTGATTCATGATTACACATATATTAATAAAATATAAAAGTCCTTGTGTAAAAAATTTAAATATTAAAATTAAAACGACAGGAATTGCACTATCCAAAGCAGCATATGAATCCTGTGTGTCTTGTTCAGGACTGATATAATTTTAAACTGCAATATTTTAATCAAATAATAATTTTCCTCATAATTCATACTTAAAGGGGAAGTTAATATTTTCCCATAGTCCTATTAAACCCATTAATGGTGAACTCTAGGCCACTCAGACAGTGGGCCTGTCATTTAGGAGACACTCTGAACAAAACATGAGCCTCAAAATGTGGCCCTTGTCAAAGTGGCTTAAGCTGACCATTGTTCCAACTGTTTTCATGATCCTGAATCGCCTGCTCCCAACATAGGGCACTGTAACAAAATCATCAGCGTTATCAGCTCTCAGTGGTTTTAATATTGTGGTTGGTGCATATTACAGTGTAATGAAGGGTAGGGTCATGGTTGATTTGGTGTGAGGACATGAGAAGAAGAGCATTTTCAAAATCCAGTATCTCCAGTAGGTAGAATGTAGAGGTTTAAAGAGGCTTCCACTATTGATTACAGAACATTTATCTGTTACACTCTACCTAAGCACTTGAACATCTGAGCACCCGTCAGAACTTTCTGGTGCAACCTCAGTATTCACCCATGAGAGAGAGAGAGAGAGAGAGAGAGAGAGAGAGAGAGAGAGAGAGAGAGAAAGTGTGTGTGTGTGTGAGTACCTTTCCATCACTGAAAAATGTTTCCAACATCTGAAACCGATTGTCTATAATCCACAGGGAAACTTCTGAGTGCCAGATTTCTGGAAGCTTGGGGTTTCAATCAGAAGATGGTTCGGTCAGAATGAACCCAAAATGAATGGCGCTGACCATCCCTCTTCTTCACCCAGCAACAAGAACACAGTTCATTTAAAAAGGTGCAGCACAGGCTGCAGTTTTCCTGGTGTGAATTCAGAATTATTACGGGTTTGGGTTCAAGCATTTTGCAGTAATAAACAAGTTGTTGTTGCTTATTTTTTGAAAAACCTGCAAGCCTTTTGTATTTTTATAATTTACTTCTTACCTATAATTAAATATAAGAAAAGCTCACTCAATCACAGAAACCCTCCTGTGACAAGGGTTAGGAAATCTCCTGCTTTAACTTAAGCTTAAATCTTTCACGGGGAAACAGCTGAGGACAAGAGTAAAAACATGAAGTTCATGTCCTTGTTCACGGCTTGCGCAGACTCACTTTGGGAGAATGTCGTGTCTCAACCATCCAGAGTTTTTCTGTCCTGGCTCTTTTCTGTGGTGGAATGCACTTCCCCTAAGGGTCTGAACAGAGTCACACTGTCTTTAAACACAGACTGAAGACCCATCTCTTTAAAGGGCACTTAACCCAGCACTTTCACTTATTAAAGGCTTATGATTGAATGCATATTTTACTTTATTTGACATTCAGGGAATGTGTAGTTTGTGAATAGTTATTTATGTCTCCACCCTGACGTTTGTATTTGGCAACATCTAAGCTTGATATATTTTTGGATTCTAGACAACGAACAGTAGCTAATTTTAATTTTTTGAGTAAAATACAAAGCATTTTTGAAAGTAGCTCCAGAAAAAAAATAAATAAAAAATTGCTAAATGCCACAAGAACACTTGGTAAGACTGGTATTTTTGATGTTGGGCTCCCCTCCTGCAAGTCATAGTGCAGTTTCTGCAGTGTTGGGCCCGGAGAAGCAAGGACAGAGGCTCTATTTTCTATATTACAATGGGACACTACAATGATTTCGAAACTAATTTTAATGTGTTGCTTTAATTTAGCACAGGGAACTTATGCCCTCATTCCGCTTGGGCTTGGATGCAAATAAAGTATTATTTTCACATTTCAAAACATGGCAGCTGTTAAATACACATTCATCCAATGCAGCAGAATGTAGCCGAGCAAACGAGAAGACACCTGCCATTTTGCTAATCTCTTTCTGCTCTAACAGCGGTCGCCATTGTGTGATGCTGTGATTTACAAGTGCATCTTTTAGCTGTAGGAGACCGCTCCAGGCTGAACCACCACATCCCACTCCACAGCATGCAGGGCTTTTAACAGTTAACACTCACTTTCTCCTGTTAGGAACTACTTAAAAGTGTTTTTTTTTTTTTTGTCTCAACCCCAGCAGTTATGTCATTTCCAGCACCAACCGTGATTGAATCTCCCCGATCTCACACAGCGCCCCCAGCCTTGACAGGGCTTCTTCCGAGACACAAGGCTGAACCTCTGCTGCTTTACTGCCTGCTGTAGGGGAAGGCACACTGCCCAGATCAGTCACATCAGCAATAAACACATGAGCTGGCTACCATTATGAGCAAAGATGGAGGAGAGGAAGGGCCTTTAGGTGGGTTTAGACCGTTTATCTCCAAGGCCTCAGACGGCTGAGGCATCAGCGAGGATGGAGCCAGTGCTCTTGCGGCGACAGGGACAAAGCGTAGACAGCTGCAGCATTGGAGTTGAAACCATGTTTATGTTGAGTATATTTCACCTTGTGTGCTCATCCCTTTCTGTTACACTGCTTGCATTCCTGACCTTAAAGCTTGGTCGGATTGTTTGTTTATTCATTCTGATTGTGTAGGCTGTCTGATTTGTAAATCAGTTTTAGAGGAAAAACAGCAGAACTTCGCAAATCTGAGTTGTGGCTGCATCCATTTCTTGGTCATTTAGAAACAAAAAAAAGATTGTGTGTTAGGAGCTAACACCCTAACAGTATGCTATCCACAGACCAAGAACATTTTCTCACAAGACAAAGCGTATGATGGCCAGCGCTAGTGTCCCAAACTTTCCAGCCTTACGTTACCGGAGTGTTTTTGCTTAATGATGCCTTGCCATTTGTTTCATCGCGCTGCATCCCAACGTTCATCTTTATATCTCCTCAGAGGAACTTCTTCTAGATCATGTCCTCTACTTTCCAGAACAGAACCGTTATGGAGAACTTACCTGAAAAACTGTGGCATTTCAGGCACATTTAAAATTACAACAGATTTAACCATTGTGATGTCTAGGGTCAGTGAAAGCTTTTAAAAATAATAACAATAATAAAAAATTACAGATTCCTAACCCCTACAGGTTTTGCAGCTAAGGTTAGAGAGTCTCAGACTCTATTTGCTCAACACTAGTGCAATGTGAAAAAAAAAGAAGCCAAATTTGAGCAGAAACCAACTACATTCGATTCTGGATGCAGGCGGCTGCCGGTTCAGAGTGTCTGACGGCTGTGCGGTGCTCCTTGCCGATGATAAACCCACCTGCTCTGTGCATTTCCTTTCGGATTCTTCCAAAAGTTGACCTGTTCCAATGACTCAGCCCTGTCTCAAACTGTTCATAGAATTCCCAGGAGAAAAGAGGAACAAAAGCCCACCAGCTCATCTTTTTAGCCACTTAAAACATGTGAAGAAAAAAGTAAATAAATAAACACCACATGCTTCAACGTTGTGTAGCATTCATCAAGGTCTCAAACTACTGCTGTGAACACCTAAGACGACGTGCCTTATGCTCTCACTCCCAGACTCTTTTTAAACGGCCCGTGTGGATGTGTATAAAGTTTAAAACTACTGAACAAGTGAAAAAACATAGTTTTATTTATATGTAAAATGTACGTCCATTATAACAGATCAGCCATGACGTCCCTGAAGTCCTGACCACTGAGGAACAAGGAGGAAAGAGGGCTGACAATGACGCAGAGCAGTTGCAGAACTACAGCATGCTCCTGTATGGTAAGTGGAGCTGAGAGCAGAGAGAGTGTGTGCTGAAACTGAGGTCATTTAAGTGTTATGTCTAATCTGTGTATAGTTTATACTTTAGGGCCCTGCTGGCATAATTGTTGCAGTTTCCCATTGAATCAAGAAAGCTCTGTCGCTCTAAAAAACTTTTTTTATTCTTTGTTTGTGTATAAAAAGTCCCAGAAAGTCTGTGAAGGCAAAACTCACCCCTCTGCCCTAGTTTCAATAGTTAAATATTTACCCACTCTCAGCTGACCAGTACTAAAAGGTTACTACAAAACGTTCGTGTGTGGGAGAATGATGGTGCAATAACACACTGCTCTGTGAAGGATCACTGGTTTTCACCGGTGAAATTGTGTCAGTTCCAGGGCCACAAGGTAACACTTTCCTCACATTGCTTCAGCTCTAAAAACACAGAATACAGACTTCTCTGTCATGGATTAAAATCCACAACGGACCGTAAGATGGCATTGACCCATAAGAAAACACTAGAAAAGGAAAGTCAGTCATGACGCTGTTTTTTATTTCAGTAAGTATCAGGACTGTTTTGAAACCTGGTGAAGTTGTGGTTGTACCCATCCACTGCAGAAGCATCCCTCCAGAAGCATTCAGTTTTGCTAAAATGTACTTATTTTAAATAAGCTGGTTACAGTCACACCCTGAAATCTGAATGCCCCAGTTACGTTTGGGTTGATTTTCTAGGTGAAAATAAGGGGTATCCTCTACAGAAGACACACGTAAAAACAGCATTGCTATTTATCTAAGGTTAAACGTACTGGGAATAAAGGAGTGCTTAATGTTTCCAGCGTAAATTGAGTGAACCATGATTGAACCACAGTGTTCTCTGTAGAGCGTGTAAACCACTGTAAACTTTACCACTGCAGCAGGTGCCCCTTAAACACGAAAGCATGAAGCCTCTGAGACACAGACAAGAATTCTGCCTCCCGCAGAAAGAATGAACAAAGAGAAAAACAATGGCAGAATAAAAATACAGTGAAAAACCTGAGGATTTCTGAAGGAAACCCTTCGTCTGTTACCTGTGGCCCAGCCGCAGCAAGGGCACCGCCTTCAGCCTGGACTCCTTTAGGTCCTCCTTTGGTATCTTCAACTGGTTTAGGCAGCCCTTCCAGCACCGATGCCCAATCTGCGAGAAAGAGAGAGAGAGAGAGAGAGACAGAGAGAGAGAGAGAGAGATTCAAAATCATTAGAGATTAGATTTATTATATATATATATATATATATATATATATATATATATATATATATATATATATATATATATATATTAGATTTAATGTTTGGATATTTAAGACCTTACATATGAAAACATATGAAAAATGGGTCATTTTGTTGTGGGCACCATGGCCATATGAGAAGTTCCAGATCTAAACTGGACCACAAAGACAGCAGTGAGGAGCGGGGAGCAGAGCCTCATTTTTAGCCATTTTCGCTCAGTTATCTTTCTTCTGTTTTGTTTTGTTTGTTTTGCTGCATTTAACCTCATTTCAAGTCCCTTTTAAACCCTAGCTCTGTCAATAGGAACAGCAGTTTGAATCCAAGTTCCAAATTTGGTCAGAGATCAAAACCGAATTGACCACACCAAAAAAAAATAAATAAATAAAACACTACTTACTCTAGTAGCCACTGATCTATATAAACTGACTGAAATGAACAGACGTCCATTTCTCTCTGTTATTAGGGTTTTGTTCTTACCTGGTTTCAAAGTGTCCAGATCCAAGACTCCTCCTTCTCTCAGAGCTCGAATCTCCTGAGTCTTCAGTTTATTCCAGGGAATATAAGTCACTCCCAGGTCCACATCCCAATACTTCTTGAACTGAGAGCCGATACCTTTATTCAGGGCCCAGGCGATCTGACCGAACAAAAGCAACAAGTTCCCACGTGATTCATACCATTATATGAGTTTACAGTTTAACTATTAAAAAACAGACTGTAAAACATTTATTAGCCTTTATAAGTGTAACCTGTGTAACTGTGATTTACTGGTTTGAGAAAGGACTTGGGACTGGACAACAGACAAATTAAATGCAGAGGAAAGATTTAACTGTACATTAACAATAAAAGCAAGTTTATCGCAGGTTTTGATTAACAGAGTTGTGCTGAAGCCCTGTAAACCTGGAAAAGGGTTATGTCTGTGTTTGTGTGTATACACTGTACCTTGAAGGGTTTGTGGTTGACCCTAGCGCTGCCCCTGCTGAGCTTGTTCAGAGCTGTGAAAGCATCCTGTCTGTGGACCATCACAATGTAGGCACAGCCTCTCGGGGGAATCATCTGAAACCAAAATACAAAACCTTTGAAAGTGGGGCAGTAATCCATCTCTCACTTACTCTCACACACTTCCTAAAAGTGTGTTTCTTATCTACTTCATTATATATTTCTATATTTTTGCTGCAACTGACTCACTGGAAAACGTTTACTACTCCAACTGTATTTTATCTGCATATCAATATGAATAAAACTCAAAAGTCACATTTAACATGAAGAAATGCTTTGAATTCAATCCACTTCTGAAAATCTTAAACGTAAAATCACGGTTAAAATGAAAGAGGATGGTACTTACGTTAATTGACTCGATTTGTCCATATTCCTCCATCAGGCTGCTGATGTCCTGCTGCTGGGTTTTCTTATCCAACTGACCCAGCCACAGTGTTGTAGTGCACACTACACACACACACACACACACACACACACAGAGTGTTATTTAACATTATTGGAGAGAGTAGCATCTGTGCACATGGCAGAAACACCGTAAACAACAATAAAAAATATAGTAATATAATATAATAAAAAAAATTCCTGGGGTCCAAGGTGGTATTCGCTGGTAGAAGAACAACGCGCTAGCATATGAGCTGTCCTGAGATAGAAGGGGATTTTTTGGGGAAGTTTGTAGTGTTTGTAAGGTGATCCATGCTGTTCTGGCATCTCTATGGTGATGTAGCGTGAGATGGAGGAGTAGCGGATGACAGAGACAGCATCGAGCACAGAAGTAACTCTGGAGATGCACTCTGGTTTCTCACCCTAATGTTCAGGACCCCAAACCACACATGTGATGTGGAGTTGCTTGTACTCAATCTGTCATTAGTGGACACAGGACACTGTCTGCAGGCTGTGTTTGGTTGTGGACTATTCTCAGTCCAGCAGTGATGCTGAGGGATTTAAAACTCCAACACCTACGTCATATCTGCTGTATGGGTGTCCAGACCATTGAAGACCAGGCGAACAATCTTTCCAGAGCAAGAGATTAGCATATGACAGTTCCTGATACAGGAGCCACATTTTAATATAGATTTTGTAGTGCTTTTAAATGTGATCCTTTGTGTTCTGGTGTCTCAGCAGAGGTGGATAGCAAGAAGAAGGGGTAGTGGATGAGTGGGTGAATTTCTGCTCTGCAGACTAGTGAGGGTTGGGCTTGGGTTACAGAGACAGCAAAGAGCACAGAACTGACTCTGGGTCAGAATCCTAGGTGAAATTCCAATGTTCAGGACCCACACAAAGCAGATATGATTTGGGTGGTGGACAATTCTCAGCACTACAGTGATACTGACATTGTTCTGATACAGCAGTGTGTGTAGCGCTCTTATGAGTGGACAAGACAAAGCAGCACTGCTGGAGATTTTAACATCTGTGTCAACTCACTGTCCACACTGAGATACACATTTTATTCGTCAAAATTATAGACAAATTCAGCGACAGTTCCTCATACATTCTCAGCACTGTAGTGACACTGAGGTGATATGGCAGTGTGCATTGTCCTCTTATGAGTGGATACTGTGCTCTTATGAGAGCAGTGCTGCTGGAGATTTTAAAACCTGTGTCAACACACACTGCCCACAGTGTTACACACACCTACTCTGTTGGTCCACATTATAGATAAAAAAGCCAGAGACAGTATGTCATACAATTTCAGCATACCTACTTTGTGGGTGTCCTGACCATTGAAGAACATTTGAAAAAGGAGCAATGAAAGTATGCAGAGTAAGAGGTGGACCCCTCTCTGTAATTTTAGATCTACAAAGTGCTCCTGTGGACAGTGGAGCCGAAAACATGGACACAATGTAAAACAAGAAGGTGGTCATAATTTTATGGTTAATTTGTTTAGATCTGCATTTCTGTGTCCTCTGGCCCTCTCTGAAAAGCAGAGGGGAGTGGAAGAGGAGAGCTGACAGTCTGTGTGTGGAGGAGGAGAGGGAGGGGCTGAGGGGGGATTCTGCATAACAGAAAGAAGTCTGCAGGCATAGATGAAATATGGACATATGTGGTATCATGTGAAATGTAAGAACCTGAATTTTAATAATTATCAAAAACTCAAAAAAATGTTTTAGCCATATGTCATGAAAATGCACAAGCACCTTTCCCATGGTCTTCGGAATATATCTATCTCATCTTGCTGGTACTGCATCTCTAGGTGGCGGTGTAATCAATTAACAACCTATGCAACCAGTTGTTGTCTAATTGTAGCACCCCCTTCTGTGAAATGTGGTCACATTTAGCACACTACTACAGAGTAATGGCATACATATGTGTACCAAGTTTTGTTTGATTTGGATGAAGTTTATGGTAGTTATAGCTCAAAGAGTGCATCAAGCCCCGCCCATGCATATTTGTTGAACAACTGCCGCAACAGCGTGTCAAAAGTTCCAACTTTTTTTAAAATAATTATTTACCTACAGTCTATAGAGATTTAAAAAATACCAGTTGTTTGATAAGACAAATTTCCAGGGAGGAGCTCCATTTTCACATACCTGACTATTGTGGATAAACTATGCATTTTTTGACAATAGTTGTAATTGCAAAGATGTAAGACACTACGCAGAGTATGCAATAAAGCAAACTGCTTGTCAACATGTTTAATTTTTGCTGAGATATTCCATATTTCCATGTTGAAACTTTGAATTGCGCCCCCTAGTGGCTATCATTATGAAAATTTTAATGTGCTTAGGAAGTGCTGCCATGGACATACCATGCAAGTCTCATGATGATAGGACCTCGTTAAGGTCGTGAAACAGCTGCTGAAATGTGATTGGCCGATGGCGGCCATGTTTTTTCGAATATGATATCTCTCATAGAATCTAAGTCAGGACATTACCCACTACATGCATACCAGTCAGCATGTCAATCGGACAATCCTGTGTTGCGTAAAATGTTTGGTTGCTATAGCGCCCCCTAGGCTTGCAGTTGCACAACCAAGTACTCATATCACCCAACCCTTATAGAGATCAAGCATGTGAAGTATCGTAACATTCGGAGAAAGCGTTTGTGAGTTATAGCTGTATGTGTGTGATTTTAGGGATGCGAGCTCCACCCCTGTATTTAGGCGGAGTCTGGAAGCCGAGCAGTGATGAAATTTTTTTTGAATAATTATTAAAGTTCAGGTTTCTGCTGATACCACATATGTCCATATTGGGTACATTTCCAGGGACTAGTTCGCGCTCAAAAACTTGTGCGGTTTAGCATATTATGCAAATTAGCTCAAAATCTACGTAGGCGGAACTTATGTGTTCTTGAGGCTTTTTGTAGGGTCTGACCTGGGGAATCAGGGAAAAAAGAAATTCGTCTTTACGCCACACGGGGTAGGTAGCCATCAGGCTATAGCGCCACCATCAGGCTGATTCTTTGCGCCTGAGTAGCGGGAGGGTTTACTACTGCAGGACCTAAGTATGTAGGACCTACGGTTTGGGCTGCCCATCGCGTTTCATCGGAGAAAAAAATAAATAAATAAATAAATAAAAAAAATAAAAAAAGCGGAACAAAAACAGAACAAAAACAATAGAGCTCCAGCACTTGTAGTGCTTGGACCCCAAATTCATCCATCCATTATCTGTAACCGCTTATCCAATTTTAGGGTCGCGGGGGGTCCAGAGCCTACCTGGAATCATCGGGCGCAAGGCGGGAATACACCCTGGAGGGGACGCCAGTCCTTCACAGGGCAACACTGACACACACACATTCACTCACACACTCACACCTACGGACACTTTCGAGTAACCAATCCACCTGCAACGTGTGTTTTTGGACTGTGGGAGGAAACCGGAGCACCCGGAGGAAACCCACGCGGACACGGGGAGAACACACCAACTCCTCACAGACAGTCACCCGGAGCGGGAATCGAACCCACAACCTCCAGGTTCCTGGAGCTGTGTGACTGCGACACTACCTGCTGCGCCACCGTGCCGCCTGGACCCCAAATTAAAGTATTAAAAAGTAATAAACAACAACAACAAAACCTAACAAAAAATGTAACATTTAACAAATAAACTAAATAAGTTTATTCTTTAAACTAATTCTTAAGTGGTTTTTAAAACTGTTGCTGCGACTCAAACTCCAGAGCGCCTCCTACTGACCGCTGAGCGTCTCTCTCTTGATGGGCGGGAGACCTTTATACTTCCTCTCTCTCTCCTTTTCGCGATCTCTCTCCCTCTCTCTCCTGTCATCTGCTGCTCTCCGTCTCTCTCTCGATCGTGAACGAGAGCGGCGGTATCGAGAGCGATGGGAGCGAGAACCTGAGCGGGATCGCCGCGAACGAGAAGACGAGCGTCTCCTGGGAGACCTGAGAAAAACAGGAAGGTTTTCTTTTTTACAATTTTAAAAATACAGCAACAAAAAAAAACAGAACTTCTAAATAACATTGGAGTATGAACTACTAAAACTAAACCTGGATAGTCTGTTGTATCTGGCCTCCCTCTCGTCCCTCCTGGAGTGACCGAACTCCATCGGTACGTCCTGAAACACGAGCAATAAAAACTCTTACAATGATGTACTAAAAAGAAAAATCCAAAAGCCAGAGCAGAGGAAGCGACTACAGCCTCCCTTTAAAAGTGCTCAATGCGCTCTGTGTATTGCATGGGACTCTACCAGCAGCTCCTGGTTGTTGAGGTGCCTGTGGTTCTCGTTCTCTAGCATCTCATAGTGTCCAAGAGGTCGGAGATCAGGAGCAGGGAGCAGAGAACCGGACCCAGATCCAGGCATGGAACTGGGCAAAGAACCAGCCATAGATCCAGACATGGAGTCAGGTATGAAACCAAACATCGCCCCGGGCAAAGAACTAGACACGGAACCCGGCATAGACCCCATCACTGGGTGAGAACCAACTGCCTGCAGGGCTGCTTGAACATTGGGAAGAACCTGCACAATACAAACCAGAACATTACAACTACTCAAACTGAAGGTGCATTACAGGTATATTTTTCATTATCAACAGTTACAAAGTAAATATTTCCTCAGGAGGTATGACAGTGTAATAAAGTGGTCAGAATTATGAAAAAACCGTCCCTTGTTCACGGCTTGTGCACATTGTGTGGTTCAGAAGGCCACCAACACACTCACTGGGACTTTAGAATGGCTCGTCCCCTAGTCTAAGTCTGTACAATCACAGCGTTGGACCCGTGTTTATGTGAGAGCACAATAACGAGGTTAAACACAGCAAAACAGACAACGAGCGCGGAGAAATAAGAGCACCGAGTAAAAAACGGAGAAGAGAAACAAGTGAAAACAAAGCTTCTGCTCCTCGCTCCTCACTGCTGTGCGCTCGGGGTGGGGGTGAACAGCAAGCGACTCATTATCATTTAAAGGAACAGGTGCTGATAGTGGGCGTTCTGAACAGGGCTGTTTACACAGGGGGAGAACACTGCTGTGGGGCTCATGGGGTTTGAACCAAAGCAGGTCACAGACGTTTCATTAAGAAACAGATCTGTGTTCCACTGCAGAGGAGGAGGGGGAATATGTGAAATTGCGAACTTTGAAGATTTCATCACATTCTCTTTTCCATTTGCATGATTTTCATAAAAAATCTTTCTTAGAACGGAAAAATAAATAAATAAAATAATATAAATACCTGGCTGGAGATGTGATTAAAGAGATGAGACTGCAGAGCCTGCTGCAGCTCCATGATGTTTCTGCACAAGAACAAAAGTCACAATAAAATAATTTACAATTAACCAGTTTAAACATGTGGCAGTTAACGTTGACTTTGTTGCTTTAAGTCAGAAGATTCTTACACAGCAGGAGCTGGTTCCTCATGTTTCGGCTCCTCCACCACTTCAGGTTCTTCATCATAATCAAATTTGTCCAACAGGACCTGAGAAGAACACACAAAAACATAAGCACATTTAAAGGATCCTTTCATTTATACTTCATTAGCTATTCAGTACTTTATCTGAGATGTAAAACATATGAGATAAAGAATCCAACTGCTTAGTAGTGTCTGAATAGTAGCACAGAATCTCTGATACATCCAGGCCACAAAGTGCCAGTATAATATGAAGAACCACCACTGGCGACAACAACCGTTTGGGCCTTAAAATAGTTTTCCTGTTACCTTTGCAATTGTGCTTTTCTCCTGAGAAGGAACGGTGCTCTTGACAGCTGGCTGGGCGTTGGCGCCGTCCTGCTGGAGATTCTGCAGCACCTGCTTTAGCTACATCAACAACAAAATACATATTAATCTAAGAGGCAAAATCATCTGAGGACTAAGATCACATTTAAACCACAGGAAGAGATATAGAGCGACTGTTCTGGCATTAGTGGTGTGCTTAAAGTTACACATTATGAAAATCTCCCTTGTTCAGTACGTTATCATATTAATGTGTGGCTCTGGAGGCCACCAACCCACACACTGAAATAAGACAACCCAGTCCGTTTTCTGTGTGCTGCATAAGTCAGAAAACACTGGATAAAACGAGCCGTTCTGATTCTGCCCCGCTTCTGGCGTCATTTGCAGAAACTTTAGAATTGCCTCATCCCCTCGTCTGTCCAATCACAATCGACAGTGTTCTAACAGTCGTCTGTCCTCATGAGGCAGATCTGAGATGCTATAATTAGAGAGCGATTGCGTCACGGCTTGTCCCCGCCCACTGCACCCAACCAGTATTTTTCTTTACATCAGCGGCTAGGGTCACCTCAGCGCTTCAGCGCAGTGGATTCTAATCTTCTCGTTTTTAATCGCGATTTTAATAATTTTCTCTCTAGGAGAAGAGCGAAATGGAAGTTGTTCTAGCGCTGCATCATAGGATTACCTTTCGCGGTTAAGGAAATGTTCAATGCTGCCTTAAAATTCAGGCAAATTAAGATATTGTATATAACGAGGTATCTAAGAATTTGGACAGCCTACGTGTCGGGACGTGACTTAAAATGCTCTCTGGTTAGGACAGCCCACTAGGTTTTAGGGCAGACCCAGAGAGCGTGGTGAAATGAGAGCACTCAGTAAAAACTGAGAAAATGAGAATGGAGTGAAATCGGCTAAAAACCAGAGCTTCTGCTGCTGACTGCTGTGCGCTCGGGGTCGAGGTGAACATCGAGCGGCTCGTTATCATTTAAAGGAACAGGCGCTGAAAGCAGGTGTTCTGAACAGGGATGTTTAGATAAAGGGAGAATGTGTGCCCTTTAACTCAGCAACACAGGAATCAGCTGATGAAATAAACAGATTTGTACTCTGTAAACAGAACATTTGCATTATAGAAAACTTGTATACCACAATACTTATCTAAAAAAAAAAAAAAAAAAGGTCCATTCAATCTCACTTACATCCAGACCCTGAGTGGACTGCAAAAACTGAGCGACTGCAGCAAGAACCGCTGGGTTCTGTTGTTCTGGTGCAACGTCTGGGTTCTGTAATTGTGGTAGGACCCCTTGGTTCTGCAGCTGAGGGTTCTGCAACTGTGGTAGAATCCCTGGGTTCTGCAGCTGAGGGTTCTGCAACAGTGGCATGATCCCTGGGTTCTGCAGCTGAGGGTTCTGCAACTGTGGTACAATCCCTGGGTTCTGCAGCTGAGGGTTCTGCAACTGTGGCATGACAGCTTGGTTCTGTAGCTGAGGGTTCTGTAAATGTGGCAGGACCCCTTGGTTCTGTAACTGTGAAATGACACCTTGGTTCTGTAGCTGAGGGTTCTGTAACTGTGGGATAATCCCTGGGTTCTGCAGCGGAGGATTCTGCAACTGTGGTAGGATCCCTTGGTTCTGTAGCTGAGGGTTCTGCAACTGTGGTAGGATCCCTTGGTTCTGTAGCTGAGGGTTCTGCAACTGTGGTAGGATCCCTTGGTTCTGCAGCTGAGGGTTCTGTAAATGTGGGAAGACCCCTTGATTCTGTAGCTGAGGGTGAGCTGCTGGGTTCTGTAGCTGTGATAAAACTGCTGTATTCTGTAGCTGAGGGAGAACTACTAGGCTCTGGGGTTCTGGAAGAACGGTGGTTCTGATTGGCTGGTCCAGAGACCCTGGGATGGACACCGCTGGAGATGGAGACTCTACAGAAAAAATTATTTAAAAAAAATAAATAAACAGCAGCTTAACAGCAATTCAGCTCCTCTTTAACATTATACATTCCCATGTTTAGGAACCATCAAAGCTTTAAATTCTGTTCTCCTGCAAAGATCAGGGCTTTCTTTATAGTCCAATGAAAGAGAACACACATTACTGCAGGCGTCTAAAAGCTTCCACCCACACAGAACGAGAGGCAGACATTACAGTGAGGAAAAGCAGAAAACACTGTGCATTTCACACTGTAATTTTTAAAATGGTGTACAGCACATTTATTACATTTAGTACCAACTAGCTCTTAAGCTAGAAGGTACAAACTGAAATGGGTATCTAACAAGTAATTTTGTTTTGTATTCATGGATTTAAAATCGTGTAGTCTGCTTTTAATAGAGTGGAATTTAAAAGAAAAATCTGTTTGTCATCAATGGATGTTTGTCATCAACTAAAAATTACACTGACAACACGAGACTCAGCAAGGGTGGCAGTAAACCCACACACTAGGGGCTTTGAGCTCAAACACATACAGAACATAATCTAACAAATACAATGCGCAAACAACAACTAAAAACATTCAACAGAAGTAGAAATGTGAGTGTGGTGTCTCTTTACCTCCCAGCGTGCCGCCGTTCTCCAGCGCAGATAAAGCCGGAGCTGAAGCCATGTCCAGAAGAGGCTGAATTGTGTCCATCCCAAACACTGAGTTCTTCTGCCACAGATTCAACACTCGCAAGATCTTAGCCTTCATTTAAAACCAAAAACGACATGTTTCAGAAGGAATAAAATATTTTTAATTTTAATTATTGAGCATAAACTTCGTTTGTTCAGAGACAAAGCACTTTTTCAGCTCAAGGTAGTTAGTAATTAATTGCTATTAACTTCCAGACATACTGTTTTCTACTATCACAAGTTAAAAAGCTAGCATTTTCTTATTTCCTTTATTGTTTTTTTTTTTTTTTGGGGGGGGGGGGGGTGAAAGAAAAATACAAAGAGAGGAAGGAACGACAAACTGGATAGGGGAAACCAACCCTTTTTACCAATTTAGAGATAAACATCAAACACAACAAAGCTCAGACACAAGCTTTAATCCAGAAAATGTCAGGGCGCAGCTCAGACACTAACAAACCTCCATATTCAGCTTCAACAACTTTATAAGAGAGAAATGTGGGGATTAATTGAGGCAAAAGGAAAAAAAAAACATGGCTAACACATGCAGGCACGCAGAAGAGAAAGAGAGAGGTATATGAGATTTAATCCCTAATTCAGTATAAAAACAACGTACTCTACCTTCTGAACAGCACTGTGTTTACATTACCGAATAAAACCATTAATACGTCACTAGACTCTAAAATTAGCGAATTTTGGGAGGAAATTGGAGCCAAATTTGGTAAAATGATTCATTTGTGTTTAAGTTTCCAGATTAGTCACATACGTTAACAAGTTAATGTTGACAGCACAAGTTAATATTTATTAAGGGAGTAAGTAAAATAAAGGTCTGCTTTGTACCATATCGTCAGGAGGACACTGATAAAGGCTTTGGAACGTCTCGTTCATGTTCTTCAGAAATCTCGGTCCAAACACATCTTTGTCTTCTCCAAACTGATGACGAGACTGTCGGACGATGGAGTCCACCACGTACAAACCTGGGACCTTCAGCTCGGGAGGACACTACAGAGATATTAAAACCATGTGTGTCATTAACACTTCAAAGTTACATATGAGAATACAAAATTCTGAAATGTAAAAACACTGAAAATGTAATTCTCATTCATTCAGTGTCTGCAACCCTTATCCAGTTCAGGGTGGAGGTGGTTCCGGAGCACACCCTGGAGGGGACGTCAGTCCTTCACAGGTCCACACACACTATGGAAACTTGAGTTGCCAATCCACCTACCAACGTGTGTTTTGTTTATGGATAATTCCATAATTCTTATTTAATTAAAGTGACCGTTTTTTATGGCAATTTTTAAATACAGAAAAAAAAACCCTCTACTGAATCATTAGCTCACGTACCCTCTTGATGAACTTCTCAATGATCTGGACGACATGTTTATAAAGCTGTTGGAAAAGAAAACAAAGCTATCAGTGCTTCAGCAGGAGGCTTATTACTTACTCAACATCACAACCTTAAATGGTGTAAGACAACTTAATCTTCCTCTTCAGATAATGCTGGAGTAACACTCAAGTACTCGACAAAAAAATCTGCCTCCTGAAAATTATCACATGCTTTCTTCTAACTTAAAAAAAAAAAAAAAAACACTATATCAGACGCATGCTCTAATTCACCTTGATTGCTTTGATCCCAGCTTTTGTGATGGACATCATCTTTGCTCTGGAGATGGGCGGCTTCATGTCCATCATGGACGCCATCTTAGGATGAAAACGATAGGAGAAGAGAAGTGTTAGAGGTCTAATTTTCACACAAAATTCAAAGGAGATATTAGAAGAAAGTGCAGGGGATGGATAGAAATGACTGATGTAATCGTGTAACAAAGCAGCAGTGAGTGTGCACAGTGTGTGAGATAATGAACTGCTAGCTGTGAATTCCTTCCTGTGTGGTGTAGAGGTTTAACAGCTCCACTCTCGGGTCCTAAACCAAGTTGTTCAATTCAAAAGTGGAGTGTGAACAGCAAAACCAAACAAATGCAACATTAATATGTTCTTTAACGGCTCTTATGCGTTGAATAGTACAGTTGTGACTTTGCTCATTTGCACAACACACTGGAGATCTCAGTGTATCACTGGTTTAGAGAACTGTATTATTTTCTTTGCTTAGCTGTGATTGCAGTTTTCATTTTAACTCTTTTGTACAGTATACAGCATATTACTTAGTTTATTATCGTACATTGCCGTTGTGCCTTTCTGCATAGTAATATATATTGTAAATGGTATGTAGTACAGGAGGAAGAGCAGAGTAAGGATTTCATTATACAGTGTAACTGCTTGTTTCTCTGTGCATATGACAATAAAACTCTTGAAACTTTCCTGATCATGGCTTCAATATTTCACAGGTCTAACTTTTGTTTTGTAAAGATAACATCATATATTAACATTTATTATTTTTATTTTGCATGAGACAAGTGACAGAGACTTTTCGCCAGCCAATAAGAAAGATGGAGGTGGTGCTGCTTGTTTTTTCTTGTCTATGAATACATCACTCACTGCAGTCAAGTTTATTTGGCTCTTTATTCAATCAATGTGGATTAAATCACGTTATCATTTTTATATACTGATTTTCCAATACTGTGTTGTACTGGATTGCCTTCGTAGCACCCCACGATAATATGCCGTCTCTTTAAGGGTGGATACTGGGAGGCAATTCATGTTTAGATGCTACTATAATTTTTTTAATTTTGTTTTAATTTTACAGCTTTAATATAAACAATAATAATTCTGCGAGAGTACATCTTCAATACAAGTTTTTATTAACAAAAAGTCAGGGTTTAAAATGCAGTGTGACACTGCGACATTGTGACGCAAAACCATGACCATGTGCATCTTGGTGTTGTGACAATGTATGACGGGGAATGGTGTTTCTACTGATTATGGAACTGAATCATTCCTACCCTCTTTCTAAAGTTACAGTGTCGTTTCAGCAGTGCTGAGCCAGGAGTAGCAGAGATAGAAGCGCTATTCTCTGTATTAAAGCTCAGTGGAGCATCACAATTAAATTTGAAGCTGTAAGTTTAGGGTAAAAACCCTACCAAGTGTTACTTTAACTGACAACAGCAAATTGAAAACGCCACCTCAATCATTTTCCTACAAAGATTTCAGTAAACACCATTACATTCTCATTTACCCAACAGAACTGCAGGAATTATTAAACACCATGAAAACAATGAACATCTGGATCAATAAGATCAACATAAACAAAGCTCATTACTATGTTGCTCTTTGGTCAGTCCACCTCAAACCCAATCTAGTCTCACAATGTGGACATGCTGATGCAAGATCTTTAGCAGCTTGATATCATGCAGACTGAAAGGTGGTAGGTCAAAGATTTAAACACTTGGGGGGGGATGAAGATGAATATGCCCTAAAAATAGTGATTATCAGTGTATAAATGTTTATAAAAGTTGGATGAATGCCTAAAACTCAAAGGATATCTGCACACACAGGTGGAGTGTCAGGCAGATACTGCTACTAATTTGACATGACTTCCATTTTCAAGCAAAACAAACACAAAGCTTTTCAGAAATCATCAGAGTGGGTGTGTCCAGTGCATAAGCTCGACCCCTTGTTAAGCAGAAGGACCAGAAGATCTAGCACGCTTTAAATATCTATCCTCTGTTTATATAGCTTTTCAAAACTTTATAAAGATCTTAATGAGCAATAGCAGGGCTCTTTTAGCCCCATCTCACGCATTCGAGAGTCTGGGTAAAGTTCTGCTGGTTGCAATGTAAAATCAATCCATAACAAGGGGCGTTTGTGCGTTTTTTTTGTTTTTTTTTTCACTTCTGCAGATGGTTATACAAAAGTCTTGTTGCTCTTTCACATTGTTTTCCGCTGTGCCCCAAGGACCCAGTGATGTCACATCATGTGACTTCAACCAAAAGCTAAAGAGAGACTTCTGTCAACAATGAGACAAACAACTACAAGACATTAAGCTCCAGAATGTGTTTCTTCATTGTATGTTATTATTTCTTTTTCACAAGCATTTCACAAACACACACAGCTCTACAAAAACAACAAACGACAACAGTTCAACACGTCAACCATATTACTTTACACACAGCAAAGTAGATCAAAACCCTCACACTCCATGTTCATCAAGGTCACAGATGTACATCGCTGTGCAGTGATAAACATGTATCTCCAGAAAGAGTAACTTTACAGGAGAAGCATTAAAAACCTTAACTTCCAATGAAAGTGAATGCAAAAGTAATGTATTCTAAGTAATTTTACGGCATATCTATTGATCCATTCATCATGAAATTTCCACACAATTAAGAAGAGCTGCTGTGTTCCAATGATGCAGTAAACTAAAAATTGAGATGTTTTTCACAGGACAGTGATGAGTAGTTATTTAAATGTATTTATTTATTCATTCATTTTTAAATCAACCAAAGGAACGCCTTAACATTTTGCCCATTACACAACCATTACTCTGCTGAGCTGGGGCTACTCACAACAAAGCAGGATTTCTCAGTCAGATTACGTCAGGCTTAGGTCAGTAATTTATCTTCTGTAACCGTTTTGTCCAGATTAGGGTTGTGGTGATTCCAGAGCTACTCAAACCATTATACAGGAAAACACTCGGGACTGAGCACAGGTCCATCACAGGGCATCACACACTCACCCAGTCACTCTCACACACTCACCCCCATGGACAATTTCACACACTCACCCAGTCACTCCCATAAACAATTTCGCACACTCAACCAGTCATGCTCACACCCGTGGACAACTTCACACCTTCTCCCAGTCACTCTCACACACTCATTCCTGTGGACAATTTCACACACTCACCCAGTCATGCTCACAAATGTGGACAATTTCACACACTCACGCTCACCCAGTCACTCTCACAACTGTGGACAATTTCACACACTCACCCAGTCACGCTCACAAATGTGGACAATTTCACACACTCACCCAGTCACGCTCACAAATGTGGACAATTTCACACACTCACCCAGTCACGCTCACAAATGTGGACAATTTCACACACTCGCCAAGTCATGCTCACACCCATGGACAACTTCACACCTTCTCCCAGTCACTCTCTCACACTCATTCCTGTGGACAATTTCCACACTCACCCTCACCCAGTCACGCTCACACCCGTGGACAACTTCACATACTCCCCTTGTCACTCTCACACACTCACTCCTGTGGACAATTATACACACTCTCACAACTGTGGACAATTTCACACAGTCACTCTCACCCCAGTGGACAACTTCAGACACTCAACCAATCAGTCTCACACCCGTGGACAACTTCAGACACTCACCAAGTCACAGTCACACCCGTGGACAACTTCAGACACACACACCCAGTAACGCTCACACCCTCAGCCAGTCACACTCACACACGTGGACAACCTCACACACTCACCCAGTCATTCTCACACCCTTTGACAATTTCACACACACACACACCCAGTCATGCTCACACCCTCACCCAGTCACACACACACCCGTAGACAACTTCACACACTCACCCAGTCACTCTTTAATCCGTGGACAACTCATTCTCTCACACGTGTGTGGAGAGCCCCTGAAGGAAATCCATGCAGACACGGGTCGAACACACCACACAAACACGCCCCGCAGCCTTAAGTCAATTGTGTCCAAAGTCAAATATTTGAGGGACATACCTATTGGATATGCCTCGACCCTGGGCTTGAATGATCTAGCTAATTTTTTAATCCAGCTCTGTGGAGCAGCCCCTGGGAATCAAGATTATTACAGTCGTGGCTAATGGAACAAGGGGTCTTTTCCTATTGAACAGGTTTTACGTATTTACGTAGGGCTTGAGTTATCTGCCTAAGCTGAGAAATCCAACTATGTGGTGTTTTGTAGCTGAGACGTGGTTAAACAGGATAAAAATATTTTATTAACTTGGCTCATGTTATACGTGACACTAACACATTTAGCCTAAAAGCCACATTATTACAACTAAACAAACATCAACGGGTAGGACAGGCCTCTCTCCAGCTAACGCTAACAAAAACCAAACACGTTAAAATCAAACCATCTAACACCCAGTACATATTCTGTACTCCCAACACGTGACAAAAGTGTTTTATCTTCGAAATAGCCACGAAAACGACGCTGAATAAATACAACAAGCAAATATTTTACATATATATTAGGACTCGCAAATAAACAACTCCCTAGAATGCACAAGAACAGTACGCTGCCCCTAACTCCCGCCTTAATCCTGATTGGCTACTCACCCTATCATTCAAAAAGTAGCACCGTTATAACCCAATGACAGCATACATTTGGAGTGTTCAGCCAATCAAAGCGCAAGGGCGGCGGGACTTGTGGTCAGATGATGCGAGTGTGCCGTTTTACCGAGGAGCTTTAGCATTAGCATTAAAACAAACCCTAAAGCCATAAAAAGCTGCAAATATGTACTTACCTCATCGTTAAACGCTTTCACCGCGTCCATATCGTCTCTAGTATGTTTAATCAAGAGCCTTCCTTCATCTGGTAGAGACCCAATGAATGTTAACGGATATTTTTGAAAGGTAACCTTAAAGAACGAAGCGTTGAACCACACACCACTCACAAACTGAAAATATGTCGCTCACCAATGAGTCGATTCTTTAACTCGGTTCTTTTAAGTAAATATTGAATTGTCAATTCTTCCGTGTGAACAATTTTAAGTGAATCGACTCTTTGAGAAAAGTTTAACGACCGCTGTAGTTGAATTCAGGGAAACATCAACAGAATACTAAGTTAATAATTACTATTAATAATACTACTTTACTGTAGGTATATTTAGTTTTGTGTTTAATCTGTGTTTCTTAAAATATGGCTTTCGTCAATTACTCGGCTCAGTCCCAAATGGCTCCCTACCTTCTTCGTAGTGCATTATGTAATTTACAAAATTCTAACGTATATCTCAATATTGCACTGTATAGTCAATATAAATGTAGGTATACGTTGTTCACATCTGTCCAATCTGAGCCTTATTATGCATTATATTTGTGTGAGAGGCTCTAATATGTATTTCTATTTACTGCACTAAATAGGGAGTAGGGGTGATTTGGAATACGACATTGGTTTTACGTAAAAGTCTCTAAAGACGCTAAAATAAGTTGTAATGTCCCATATTATATATCAACATTATATATAATTTATATTCTAATATAATACATACACACATGTTCATTTAATTCGGAAATGTCCTGGATTGTATCTCACATGTCCGTAAACAAAGTGAAAAATCACGGCAGCGGTTGCCACAGAAACAACCGCAGCAACAGGAAGTGCCTCTCGGGGGCTCCGTTGCGTTAGCGCAGAAAAAAACATAAATATCTTATTAAATAAGATCTGTATACTGAATAAATTTAAAATAAGCGTAAACTGAGCTAAACAAACCTCTGTAACACTGTAAAATACGCTGGGACTGTCCACAAGGTCGCTTCACTTTACTGTTACACCAAGCTGAAGAAGCTTCAGGTGGTTTAAAGGTACCCTAGGCGATTTTCTTCCTACATAATATAAATTAACTTTAATTTTTAACCAAATAAAATAATAAAAAATAACAAATTTAGCTCAGGTATCAGCACAAGTGCATTCCGCGCCTGCAAAAACCTGTTCAGAAAACTATGCTCTGGGACAAACTTGCTGTTACTGTTGTTGTGGTTCGTCTGCTTTGCCACTAGAGGTCGTTTTTACTAATGCCCTAATGCATTGGTCTGGATCCAGGGAGTGTGATGTCCAGGGTGGGATCCTCTACTCGGGTCACTGTCTGTGAAGAGTGTGGCGTGTTCTCCCTGTGTATGTGCGGGTTTCCTCCAAGTGTTTCAGTTTCCTCCCACAGCCCAAACACACAATTGTAAGTGGAGAGACTGTAAGATTGTATATGGATTTTCTATCTGTTCTATTTTATATTGTTTGCTTATACTCTGTTTGTGTTCTATAACTTTTGAGCACGCCACCCCCTTTTCCCTGTTTTATTTCATTATATTTATTTTATTTAACTTTTTTAATCTGTTTTATTTATTTTATTTCTCACCCTGTTGTATCTTCTTGCCTGTTTCTGTGTGATGTACTGATCCCTGCTTATTTGTTTTCCTTGCACACACATTTCTGTCTCTTGGAAACGCAGTAAATCTCAAGAGTCTGAGCTGTTTGCCTCACAGCGGCTGCTTTTATGCCGTGTCTGTACTTACAAATCTACTCATTTAGCCTTGGGAAGAAACTGATATCATTTTTAAACATCTGTGTAAACAGTACCTTGTCGTTCTCAGCTCTGAAGACAAAACTGCAAATAGCTAAGACATGGAGACGTCTGGTTCCATTCACCAACACTGAAAAGATATCTGAGTCGGTGAGTTTCTCTACAATCAACACCTTTTCAGTGTGTGACATAGACCCCAGGTTTGAGTGTGTGAGTGACCGGTTGAGTGTGTGAGTGACCGGGTAAATGTGTGAAACTGTCCACAGATATGAGTATGTGAGTGACTGGGTGAGTGTGTGAAACTGTCCACAGGTGTGTGTGTGTGAAATTGTCCACAGGTGTGAGTGTGTGAGTGACCGGGTAAGTGTGTGAAACTGTCCACAGATATGAGTATGTGAGTGACTGGGTAAGTGTGTGAAACTGTCCACAGGTGTGAGTATGTGAGTGACCGGGTAAGTGTGTGAAACTGTCCACAGGTGTGAGTGACTGGGTGAGTGTGTGAAACTGTCCACAGGTGTGAGTGTGTGAGTGACTGGGTGAGTGTGTGAAACTGTCCACAGGTGTGAGTGACTGGGTGAGTGTGTGAAACTGTCCACAGATATGAGTATTTGAGTGACTGGGTAAGTGTGTGAAACTGTCCACAGGTGTGAGTATGTGAGTGACCGGGTAAGTGTGTGAAACTGTCCACAGGTGTGGGTGACTGGGTGAGTGTGTGAAACTGTCCACAGGTGTGAGTGTGTGAGTGACTGGGTGAGTGTGTGAAACTGTCCACAGGTGTGAGTGACTGGGTGAGTGTGTGAAACTGTCCACAGGTGTGAGTGACTGGGTGAGTGTGTGAAACTGTCCACAGGTGTGAGTGTGTGAGTGACTGGTTGAATGTGTGAAACTGTCCACAGGTGTGAGTGTGTGAGTGACTGGGTGAGTGTGTGAAACTGTGCACAGATGTGAGTGTGTGAGTGACTGGGTGAGTGTGTGAAACTGTCCACAGGTGTGAGTATGTGAGTGACCGGGTAAGTGTGTGAAACTGTCCACAGGTGTGAGTGACTGGGTGAGTGTGTGAAACTGTCTACAGGTGTGAGTGACTGGGTGAGTGTGTGAAACTGTCCACAGGTGTGAGTGACTGGGTGAGTGTGTGAAACTGTCCACAGGTGTGAGTGTGTGAGTGACTGGGTGAGTGTGTGAAACTGTCCACAGGTGTGAGTGACTGGGTGAGTGTGTGAAACTGTCCACAGGTATGAATATGTGAGTGACTGGGTAAGTGTGTGAAACTGTCCACAGGTGTGAGTATGTGAGTGACTGGGTAAGTGTGTGAAACTGTCCACAGGTGTGAGTGACTGGGTGAGTGTGTGAAACTGTCCACAGGTGTGAGTGTGTGAGTGACTGGGTGAGTGTGTGAAACTGTCCACAGGTGTGAGTGACTGGGTGAGTGTGTGAAACTGTCCACAGGTGTGAGTGAATGGGTGAGTGTGTGAAACTGTCCACAGGTGTGAGTGACTGGGTGAGTGTGTGAAACTGTCCACAGGTGTGAGTGACTGGGTGAGTGTGTGAAACTGTCCACAGGTGTGAGTGAATGGGTGAGTGTGTGAAACTGTCCACAGGTGTGAGTGACTGGGTGAGTGTGTGAAACTGTCCACAGGTGTGAGTGTGTGAGTGACTGGTTGAATGTGTGAAACTGTCCACAGGTGTGAGTGTGTGAGTGACTGGGTGAGTGTGTGAAACTGTTCTCCCTGTGTATGTGCGGGTTTCCTCCAAGTGTTTCAGTTTCCTCCCACAGCCCAAACACACAATTGTAAGTGGAGAGACTGTAAGATTGTATATGGATTTTCTATCTGTTCTATTTTATATTGTTTGCTTATACTCTGTTTGTGTTCTATAACTTTTGAGCACGCCACCCCCTTTTCCCTGTTTTATTTCATTATATTTATTTTATTTAACTTTTTTAATCTGTTTTATTTATTTTATTTCTCACCCTGTTGTATCTTCTTGCCTGTTTCTGTGTGATGTACTGATCCCTGCTTATTTGTTTTCCTTGCACACACATTTCTGTCTCTTGGAAACGCAGTAAATCTCAAGAGTCTGAGCTGTTTGCCTCACAGCGGCTGCTTTTATGCCGTGTCTGTACTTACAAATCTACTCATTTAGCCTTGGGAAGAAACTGATATCATTTTTAAACATCTGTGTAAACAGTACCTTGTCGTTCTCAGCTCTGAAGACAAAACTGCAAATAGCTAAGACATGGAGACGTCTGGTTCCATTCACCAACACTGAAAAGATATCTGAGTCGGTGAGTTTCTCTACAATCAACACCTTTTCAGTGTGTGACATAGACCCCAGGTTTGAGTGTGTGAGTGACCGGTTGAGTGTGTGAGTGACCGGGTAAATGTGTGAAACTGTCCACAGATATGAGTATGTGAGTGACTGGGTGAGTGTGTGAAACTGTCCACAGGTGTGTGTGTGTGAAATTGTCCACAGGTGTGAGTGTGTGAGTGACCGGGTAAGTGTGTGAAACTGTCCACAGATATGAGTATGTGAGTGACTGGGTAAGTGTGTGAAACTGTCCACAGGTGTGAGTATGTGAGTGACCGGGTAAGTGTGTGAAACTGTCCACAGGTGTGAGTGACTGGGTGAGTGTGTGAAACTGTCCACAGGTGTGAGTGTGTGAGTGACTGGGTGAGTGTGTGAAACTGTCCACAGGTGTGAGTGACTGGGTGAGTGTGTGAAACTGTCCACAGATATGAGTATTTGAGTGACTGGGTAAGTGTGTGAAACTGTCCACAGGTGTGAGTATGTGAGTGACCGGGTAAGTGTGTGAAACTGTCCACAGGTGTGGGTGACTGGGTGAGTGTGTGAAACTGTCCACAGGTGTGAGTGTGTGAGTGACTGGGTGAGTGTGTGAAACTGTCCACAGGTGTGAGTGACTGGGTGAGTGTGTGAAACTGTCCACAGGTGTGAGTGACTGGGTGAGTGTGTGAAACTGTCCACAGGTGTGAGTGTGTGAGTGACTGGTTGAATGTGTGAAACTGTCCACAGGTGTGAGTGTGTGAGTGACTGGGTGAGTGTGTGAAACTGTGCACAGATGTGAGTGTGTGAGTGACTGGGTGAGTGTGTGAAACTGTCCACAGGTGTGAGTATGTGAGTGACCGGGTAAGTGTGTGAAACTGTCCACAGGTGTGAGTGACTGGGTGAGTGTGTGAAACTGTCTACAGGTGTGAGTGACTGGGTGAGTGTGTGAAACTGTCCACAGGTGTGAGTGACTGGGTGAGTGTGTGAAACTGTCCACAGGTGTGAGTGTGTGAGTGACTGGGTGAGTGTGTGAAACTGTCCACAGGTGTGAGTGACTGGGTGAGTGTGTGAAACTGTCCACAGGTATGAATATGTGAGTGACTGGGTAAGTGTGTGAAACTGTCCACAGGTGTGAGTATGTGAGTGACTGGGTAAGTGTGTGAAACTGTCCACAGGTGTGAGTGACTGGGTGAGTGTGTGAAACTGTCCACAGGTGTGAGTGTGTGAGTGACTGGGTGAGTGTGTGAAACTGTCCACAGGTGTGAGTGACTGGGTGAGTGTGTGAAACTGTCCACAGGTGTGAGTGAATGGGTGAGTGTGTGAAACTGTCCACAGGTGTGAGTGACTGGGTGAGTGTGTGAAACTGTCCACAGGTGTGAGTGACTGGGTGAGTGTGTGAAACTGTCCACAGGTGTGAGTGAATGGGTGAGTGTGTGAAACTGTCCACAGGTGTGAGTGACTGGGTGAGTGTGTGAAACTGTCCACAGGTGTGAGTGTGTGAGTGACTGGTTGAATGTGTGAAACTGTCCACAGGTGTGAGTGTGTGAGTGACTGGGTGAGTGTGTGAAACTGTCCACAGATGTGAGTGTGTGAGTGAATGGGTGAGTGTGTGAAACTGTCCACAGATATGAGTATGTGAGTGACTGGGTAAGTGTGTGAAACTGTCCACAGGTGTGAGTATGTGAGTGACCGGGTAAGTGTGTGAAACTGTCCACAGGTGTGAGTGACTGGGTGAGTGTGTGAAACTGTCCACAGGTGTGAGTGTGTGAGTGACTGGGTGAGTGTGTGAAACTGTCCACAGGTGTGAGTGACTGGGTGAGTGTGTGAAACTGTCCACAGGTGTGAGTGTGTGAGTGAATGGGTGAGTGTGTGAAACTGTCCACAGGTGTGAGTGACTGGGTGAGTGTGTGAAACTGTCCACAGGTGTGAGTGTGTGAGTGAATGGGTGAGTGTGTGAAACTGTCCACAGATGTGAGTGTGTGAGTGACTGGTTGAGTGTGTGAGACTGTCCACAGATATGAGTATGTGAGTGACTGGGTGAGTGTGTGAAACTGTCCACAGGTGTGAGTGTGTGAGTGACTGGGTGAGTGTGTGAAACTGTCCACAGGTGTGAGTGAGTGAGTGACTGGGTGAGTGTGTGAAACTGTCCACAGGTGTGAGTGACTGGGTGAGTGTGTAAAACTGTCCACAGATGTGAGTGACTGCGTGAGTGTGTGAAACTGTACACAGGTGTGAGTGTGTGAGTGAATGGGTGAGTGTGTGAAACTGTCCACAGATATGAGTATGTGAGTGACTGGGTGAGTGTGTGAAACTGTCCACAGATGTAAGTGTGTGAGTGACTGGGTGAGTGTGTGAAACTGTCCACAGGTGTGAGTGTGTGAGTGACTGGGTGAGTGTGTGAAACTGTCCACAGGTGTAAGTGTGTGAATGACTGGGTGAGTGTGTGAAACTGTCCACAGATATGAGTATGTGAGTGACTGGGTGAGTGTGTGAAACTGTCCACAGGTGTGTGTGAGTGACTGGGTGAGTGTGTGAAACTGTCCACAGGTGTGAGTGTGTGAGTGACTGGGTGAGTGTGTGAAACTGTCCACAGGTGTGAGTGTGTGAGTGACTGGGTGAGTGTGTGAAACTGTCCACAGGTGTGAGTGTGTGAGTGACTGGGTGAGTGTGTGAGTGACTGGGTGAGTGTGTGAAACTGTGCACAGGTGTGAGTGTGTGAGTGACTGGGTGAGTGTGTGAACCTGTCCACAGTTGTATGTGTGAGTGACTGGGTGAGTGTGTGAATGAACAAATGAATGAATGAATGATATCTATCGGTTGTCAGCTTAATCTCCATCTTTTAGATAATGTCCCAGCCGGTGATCGCCCCCCTGAATGTGGGGGCCACAGCCTCCGAGTCCCTGTCCCTGCTGCAGCAGCGCCTCTTGGTGGCTGAGGAGCAGACAGACAGGCTGATGAGGGATGTAAAGACTCTGGGGACCCCGGGGACAGTGGAGTCGCAGCAGGAGACCCTGCGAATCACCAGCTCACCGAGTTCAGGGGTGTGTATGCGGCCTCTGAGCCCAGTCAGAGTCCAGCAGGTTCTTGGAGGAGACGATATGCTGTGGAGACACACAGAGACACTGGTGAGACGAGTATGTCGCCTGGAGACTGTCTTACACACAATCAGACTCACCATCTTCCGGCTGGAGACAGAGAGACAGCTCCAACCCTCTCATACAGGTAAACACTGATCTGTCTGCATTTTCTTTTTGCTTCTCTCTCTCTCTGCGTCTCTCACGATCTCAGTGTGTCTCCTTGAGACTTCTACCTCCAACCCATCAGCTCTAGTTGACACTCAGCTTTGGGTGTGACAATCTGGTGCTCGTGTGTGTGTGTGTGTGTGTGTGTGTGTTGTAGCCCGTCTAGAGGAGCAGTTAGCCTCTCTTCAAGAGCAGATTGAGGAGGAGCAGCGTTCTTCACGGAGGGAGGTCATGCGTCTGAGGGAACAGCTGGAGGAAGCACAGCTGGAGGCGAACAAACTCAGACAACAGCTGGACGTCTTACATTGCTCTAAAGTACTAATCCATATTAGATTCTGTACAGTGAAGTATACAGTGGTGTAAAATATCGTTTTGATGTTATAGGGGAACGGTAAACAGTAAAATGGCATCAACCCAGGGATTGCTCATGGGACAAAGTACTATTGTTTTAAGGCTACAGGTAGTAGTACTGCCCAGTGTCTGCGTGGGTTTCCTCCGGGTGACTGTCTGTGAGGAGTGTGGTGTGTTCTCCCTGTGTCTGCATGGGTTTCCTCCGGGTGACTGTCTGTGAGGAGTGTGGTGTGTTCTCCCTGTGTCTGCGTGGGTTTCCTCCGGGTGACTGTCTGTGAGGAGTGTGGTGTGTTCTCCCTGTGTCTGCGTGGGTTTACTCCGGGTGACTGTCTGTGAGGAGTGTGGTGTGTTCTCCCTGTGTCTGCGTGGGTTTCCTCCGGGTGACTGTCTGTGAGGAGTGTGGTGTGTTCTCCCTGTGTCTGCGTGGGTTTCCTCCGGGTGACTGTCTGTGAGGAGTGTGGTGTGTTCTCCCTGTGTCTGCGTGGGTTTCCTCCGGGTGACTGTCTGTGAGGAGTGTGGTGTGTTCTCCCTGTGTCTGCGTGGGTTTCCTCCGGGTGACTGTCTGTGAGGAGTGTGGTGTGTTCTCCCTGTGTCTGCGTGGGTTTCCTCCGGGTGACTGTCTGTGAGGAGTGTGGTGTGTTCTCCCTGTGTCTGCGTGGGTTTCCTCCGGGTGACTGTCTGTGAGGAGTGTGGTGTGTTCTCCCTGTGTCTGCGTGGGTTTCCTCCGGGTGACTGTCTGTGAGGAGTGTGGTGTGTTCTCCCTGTGTCTGCGTGGGTTTCCTCCGGGTGACTGTCTGTGAGGAGTGTGGTGTGTTCTCCCTGTGTCTGCGTGGGTTTCCTCCGGGTGACTGTCTGTGAGGAGTGTGGTGTGTTCTCCCTGTGTCTGCGTGGGTTTCCTCCGGGTGACTGTCTGTGAGGAGTGTGGTGTGTTCTCCCTGTGTCTGTGTGGGTTTCCTCCGGGTGACTGTCTGTGAGGAGTGTGGTGTGTTCTCCCTGTGTCTGCGTGGGTTTCCTCCGGGTGACTGTCTGTGAGGAGTGTGGTGTGTTCTCCCTGTGTCTGCGTGGGTTTCCTCCGGGTGACTGTCTGTGAGGAGTGTGGTGTGTTCTCCCTGTGTCTGTGTGGGTTTCCTCCGGGTGACTGTCTATGAGGAGTGTGGTGTGTTCTCCCTGTGTCTGTGTGGGTTTCCTCCGGGTGACTGTCTGTGAGGAGTGTGGTGTGTTCTCCCTGTGTCTGCGTGGGTTTCCTCCAGGTGACTGTCTGTGAGGAGTGTGGTGTGTTCTCCCTGTGTCTGCGTGGGTTTCCTCCAGGTGACTGTCTGTGAGGAGTGTGGTGTGTTCTCCCTGTGTCTGTGTGGGTTTCCTCCGGGTGACTGTCTATGAGGAGTGTGGTGTGTTCTCCCTGTGTCTGTGTGGGTTTCCTCCGGGTGACTGTCTATGAGGAGTGTGGTGTGTACTCCCTGTGTCTGCGTGGGTTTCCTCCGGGTGACTGTCTATGAGGAGTGTGGTGTGTACTCCCTGTGTCTGTGTGGGTTTCCTCCGGGTGACTGTCTATGAGGAGTGTGGTGTGTACTCCCTGTGTCTGCGTGGGTTTCCTCCGGGTGACTGTCTGTGAGGAGTGTGGTGTGTTCTCCCTGTGTCTGTGTGGGTTTCCTCCAGGGGCTCCGGTTTCCTCTCACGCTCCAAAAACACACGTTGGTGGTGGATTGGAGACTCAAAAGTGTCCGTAGGTGTGAGTGCGTGAGTGAATGTGTGAGAGTGTGTCACCCTGTGAAGGACTGGCGCCCCCTCCAGGGTGTGTTCCCGTCCTGCGCCCAGTGATTCCGGGTAGGCTCCGGACCCACTGCAACCCTGAACTGGATAAGATTTACAGACAATGAATAAATGAATGTAGTGTTATTGTTATTCGTTATTATTATTATTATTATAATATTTGTGCAGATGGACATTGCTGTGACTGCAGATGAACTGAAGACAGTCCAAGTCCAGATGAGTGAGAAACTGCAGCAGGTGAGACAGGGTCACTGTTAAAGCACTGATCAGTAAAACAGCTTCACCCTTTAGCTGCTGTATAAAACATGAGCTCTGGCTTCTCCACAGAAGAAGGCGGAGCTGGCGGAGGAGACGGCGGGACGCCTGGAGGCCGAGCGCTCCCTCCGTGCCCTGCTGCAAAGGCTGGAGGAGATGGAGGCGGCTGTGGAGAGAGAGAGGGAACAGGTCAGAGCTCCAAACGCTTGTAGACACCCCTCAAAACTTAAATGCTTCAAAATTATGGTTCTACAAGGCTCCTTTAGTATAGAACATGGTTCTGTATAGAACCCTGAACACTTGAAGAACATTTTGGACGATTTCTTTGCATCGTGAATGTGTTCTTCAGATTGATGGTTTTATACAGCACCTTTTATACGGCACCAAAAGGGTTCCTCTATTGTTCCAAGCTTGACATCGTAACAATAGAAGAACAGTTATTGGTGCCATTTAGAACCATTTCTTTTTAATAAAGAACCCTTGCAGAACCATAATTTTTAAGTGTCTAGTCCTAGCTAAAATACACACTTAAAAATGATGGTTCTACAATGTTCCTTAATTAAAGAAAATGGTTCTATATAGTACCCTGAACACTCGAAGGACCTTTTGCATGATTAAAGGGTTCTTCTATTGATTTCAATATGATTTCAAGCTTGTAAAAATGGAGGAACATTTTTTGTGCCGTCTAGAACCCTTTTCTAAATGTTGCTTTATAGAACCTGTATAGAACATTCTCCATCAATCTGAAGAGCCCCTTCATGATGCAAAGAACCCTTTAATTGTGCAAAAGGTTCTTCAAGTGTTTAAGGCTCTATACAGAACCATATTCTTTACTAAAGAACTCTTGTGGAATCATCATTGTTAAGTGTGTATCAGTGTACAGTGCATAGAGTATAGCCCCCGGCAGTGGTCTATGGAGCTGTGGAACTGTGTTCTGAGCTGGAACGTTGTTATTTGTGACTGGGACATTGTGACCGGGTCACACCACTGATTTTGGACCAGAATGATCCGGAAAGATACACACACACACACATACACAAACATACAAATACACACACACACACACAAGCATACAAATACATAAACAAACATAAACATACAAATCTCTTTCTGTCTCTCTATCCCTCCCTCCTCTCTTTCTATGTTTTATAGAGCAGCTAAAGGGGGAAGCTATGATACTGATTGGTGCTTTAACAGTGACTCTGTCTCACCTGCTGCACACTTCGGTTCACACTTCGGTTCCACTGCTGAGAGATTCCCCTGGATGTTTCCCACTGAGGTTTCACTGACCGCAACTTTAACATTTACCTAAGGAACCCTTCTTCTTTGTGCTTCAGGTGAGTCTTCTCCAAGCAGACTGCCACGCCCTTCGTAATGACGGACAGGAGACGAGGGCGGAGCTTCAGGAGAAGGAGGAGCTGATAGAGCGCTTACAGAAAGAGCGTGAGCAGCTCAGGGACCAATTAGGTGAACAGCTGAGGATTGTGGGACATGTAGTCTTCTCTCTGCTTGTCTGTTAAAGTGAGTTAAACTGAGATTAGGTTTGTCTCCTCAGAGCGGAGGGACACTCTGGTGTCGGAACTGACCAGAGAGTTACAGGTGAGAATGACCAGGGGGTTACACTCGTTTCCCTTTTCATCGATCCTTTTAAAGTTAAATGATACATGAAGTGTGTGTGTGTAGAGTGTGAGAATGGCTCTGCAGAAGCAACAGCAGGAGAACAGCAGACTTCTAAAGGATGAAGCAGAACTGAAAATGGCTGCAGATAAAGTTCAGGTACACACACATACATACAAACACACACACACACAAACATACAAACACACACATATACACACAGAAACATGCAAATACACACAAGTACACACACAAACATACACATACAAATCTCTCTCTCTCTCTCTCTCTCTCTCTCTCTCTCTCTCTCTCTCTCTCTCAGGCCTTAAATGATCAGTTGGAGACTCAGTGCTCTGATCTGAGTTCAGCTCTTTGTTCTCTCACAGCGGAGAACAGTCGACTCCAGAAGAGTCTGAAGGTAAGGTTCCTTTAATGAGTTTTAGAAAGTTTCAGAAACAGCAGCAAACCATCGTCAGTGGCTTTGTTTACACATCGGCCTGTGAACTGTGGGGAAAGTGTGAAGTTTGGGTGGCGTTCCCCTCCTGCATGGTGTTAAGGAGCCTGAGAGCGGTGTGTGCTGACTGCAGCAGACGGGAATCGTCTGTTTTTATGACAGGCCTCTCTCCCTGTTATGACTGTGGGAGTGTTTAAGGTGGGGTTTCAGAAGCAGATCATACAGAGAAGTGTCTGTGATTTTAAGAAGCTTTTCTTCAGAGGCTCTGAGGGGTTTGGTGCCTGTCAGAACGAGCAGATTCATTAGGGAACCAGAGGAGTGGTCTTCCAAACGTCCATCAAACCCAGATTCAGAGCTTTACATTCAATAAATAAGCTTTTATGTATTAAAATAAGCTGTATGGAGTCATTACTAGTGTGTGTGTGTTCCAGACAGAACAAGAGTGTGTAACCCAGCGTCTGAAGGAGCAGGACCTTCTGTTAGATGCTGCTAAGAAAAGCATCCAGTCAGAACTGCAGGGGGCGCTAGCAGACCGGCTACTGCTACAGAAAGAACTGTGAGTTATTGAGTCCCTGAATTAAAGGGAACATAGATGATTCTGGAGGACTGCCATTAACACAGCAAAACAACACCGCAGTTTGTTTTCATTCAGAAGCTCAGCATCTTGTCTGTAAGGTTTTATTCACTGTTTAAACCACCACAGAAACTAAGCTGTTTAGTTTTGTGGAACTTTAGGTCTGGGTTTACTTTCTTGGAAAGTGAGCTATCTGACTCAGTTCCACCTTAAGTTATAATACGTCTGAAACAGCAAAAATAGTCAATCTTTCTCACCTATGGAGCAGGAATAGAGCAACATCCTCATCTCTTTTCATGCTTCTCAATGTGCAGAGGTCTCTCCACAATCCACACGCCTTCAGATGCCATTTTCTTAGTCAGGGCTCAGCTAGTGATGCACAGAGAAAAGCCCTGAGCCATTTCGAACCGAGCCATTAGTCTGATTGCAATTTACAGAGCTAGGTCTGCGTACAAACACAGGATGTTTTTCCAGTGTGCAACCAGAATAGAGCTGGCAGAAACATTCTCTGATTTTTAAAAAAGTTATTGGGTTAGAATTGTGAACATTGCTTTAAGCAGTTTCATATCTACAGAGAGTGTCCCCCACTAGGGGGCGCACATGTTTACAACAGTACAATACGACCATATAACCAATAACACCAGCCTTATCTAGACGCATGAATTCTCATCTAACTGTTCACATTCATGTCATATGCCCATGAGTAGGATATGTGTCTGATCTAGGAGCAGGTATGTCATTCATCGTCTGTAACCCTTATCCAGTTCAGGGCGGCGGTGGTTCCGCAGTCTACCCAGAATCACTGGGTGCAAGGCTGGGATACACCCTGGAGGGGGCACCAGTCCTTCACAGGGCGACATACACTCACACCTACGGACACTTATGAGTCGCCAAAACTACCTGCTGCGCCACTTGACCAAATCTGATTTGACATATCAACACATCCTGAAAATATCAGATTTGAGTCACTTCAGCCTGGTAATGTAATATTACTTAGCCCAAACTCTTAGTCATAGGTTTTAATTAAGAGTATCTCTGACACATCCAGGCCACTAGGTGTCAGTGAAAGCACTGTTGCACAGTAAGAATATGCACAAAATACACAGATTACACCGTTAAATGTTATGACTGATACAATCCTCAGCCAATCGGATGCTGTCCTTTCTCCTAAAGTGACACCCTGCGGGCGGATCATGCCAAACTGCAGCAGAGCTCGGCCCTTGCCTTGGACACCGCGGTCAGTCACCAGTCACTGCTCGACAAAAGCATCGAGCGCCTGAGGGCTGAGGTCAACGGCTCAGTGAAAGAGAGGGAGAATCTACAGAGAGAGAGGGAGGAGATAAAGACAGAGGTAAACACCCACCAGCCATAACTTTAAAACCACCCCCTTGTTTCTCCACTCCCTGTCCACTCTGTGAGACACTCCTCCCTCGTTGGTCCACCTTGTAGATGTAAAGTCAGAGACAGTAGCTCATCTGTCGCTGCACAGTGTGTGTCGGTCATCCTCTAGTCCTTCATCAGTGGCACAGTGGTCGGTTGACTATTCTCAGTCCAGCAGTGACACTGAGGGGTTTAAAAACTCCAGCAGCTGCTGCTGTGTCTGATCCACTCACAACACAACACACACTAACACACCACCACCACGTCAGTGTCACTGCAGCGCTGAGAATGATTGCTGCTCTGTGGGGGTCTTGACAAATTATGAAGTGCATAATTTCTCTCTCTCTCTCTCTCTCTCTCTCTCTCTCTCTCTCTCTCTCTCTCTCTCTCTCTCTCTCTCTCTCAGATGACTGGAGAAGTCTGTAAGTTGGAAAGAGAGCGGAACGCTCTGCAAATACAACTCTCCGAGCTGCAGGTACAGACTCATGGGTCCTGATTTACTTTCTTTATTTGTTTCCATAACCTGATGCTCGTTTCCTGTGTCTAATTGGAAGGTGGAGATGGGTGAGATAAGCTCCACCCTTCAGAAGAAGGAAGATGAGAACAGGGGACTGATGGGAAAACTGTCAGTGGTACAGCATCAGCAGGTACAGAGGTCAAATGAATTTACTGAGTGTGGAACCAGGTGTTTTCTTTCTCTCTCTCTCTCTCTCTCTCTTTCCTTTCCTTTCTCACCCTCTCTCTCTTTCTCTTTTCCTCTTGCACCCTCTCTCTCTTCCTCTCCCCCCCCACTCTCTCTCTGTCTTTATGTGTTCTCAGCACCAGCTGGAGCAGACGTTGAGGGAGTTTTTGGAGAGCAAGTATAAGCTGACCTATGACAAGAACAAATTACAGGTCTCTCTCTCTCTCTCTCTCTCTCTCTCTCTCTCTCTCTCTCTCCATCTCACTCTAAGCAATGTGCATCTATGAAGTTGTTGTTGTTGTTGTGTGTGTGTGTGTTTGTTCAGAACCAAGTGCAGAAAATGGGGGAAGAGCTGAAAGCTCTGGGGGCGGAATCTACAAAACAAAACCAAACAAACTGCAGTTTGGAGAGCATGTGCACACAGGTATACACACACACACACACACACACACACACACACACAGAAAAAATATATATTTACCAACAATGATACACAAACCACAACTAAATCTGAATCTCACTGGTCAGTCTCCTGTGTCCTGTGTCCTCTCTCAGTCCCTCAGTCTCATGTGTAGAACCCACACCCCCCAGTTCAGTCCTAGAAGCTGGCTGAGTTTTTCTGGTTGTCCACGTTGTGAGAGCAGCTTCTTTGTTCTGTTCATTGTCCTTTAGAAGAGTGCTGCTCTGTATGACGTGCTGGACACAGCTCAGTGGGACAGGAGACTGTCTCCCAGTTTGGAGAGAGTGCAGCAGCACACACTCAGACAGAGGTATGTCTTCACTCACCGAAAAACACTCACTGGCCACTTTCATAGACCAACATTCCCCGCTGCTTCATCCACAGTGTGTGTGTGTGTGTGTGTGTGTGTGAGCAGGGAGGTGGAGCTACTCAAGGCGAGAGAGGAGATTGGTCATTTGGAGGTGCAGGTTGACGCTCTGAAGCAGCAGCTCCTCACAGAAAAGCATCATGGGAAGAAATCAACTCTGAGAGAAGTAGCTGAGGTAGTGTTCTGTAGTCCCTGGACAAACCCGTTTACACTTCATAGAGTGGGTCGGCCACATGGGGGCGGCCATATTTAAACTAAGCTTAGTACAGATTCTCTGACACATCCAGGCCACTAGGTGTCAGTGTGAATCTCTCTTCTCCTCTTCTCATGTCAAAGCTGAAGAAAGCTCTTGAAGATGCATCCGGCCTGTCACATGACCTGTCACGAGCCAATCAGGAGCTGAGGTGGAAAGTGTCCGAGCTGGAGAAGCTTGTGTCCAATCAGAAGTCTCGGATCAAAGCTCAGAAAGCTCAGCTAAAGCAGCATCTGGATGACACAGTGGCTCAGAGAGCTAAGGTGGGAGACAGTGAGCTTGTATAGAGTTCAGTGTTTTTGTGATGTCACAAGTATCCACAGAGTAACCTATGTATAGCAATCGATTGAGTCTAAAAGATGTTTTGTTCGAGTTATAAGGAATGTTTTGGGAATGCAGCCAGCCAATCAATACAGAGGTCATTTACATAATTATATAATCAGCTAAATAGTGATTGTTAAAGTACAAATAAAGCTGTTTCTGTGTTTACAGGACATTGAAACAGAAATGAAAATCCTTGAGAACTCAAGGAATGAATACGAGAGGAAGTGTTACGAACAGGTACCACAGGACTAATGCTGTAAACACACACACACGCCACAAAGCATAATGGCAATCACAAATCACAGTGTACAGTATTGCTGAATCCTGGTGAAATTGTGAGTTCCTGTTTGTGTGGGTTTCCTCTCTTTCAATGATGCACTTTTATTTACAGTTAAAGTAAGTCAACCTTCTGGAAGTAGATTAATAATTATTATTATTCATTTTTATTACATCCATTCAATCTTTCAGTGTCTTTAACCCTTATCCAGTTCAGGGCGGCGGTGGGTCCGGAGTCTACCCGGAATCACTAGGTGCAAGGCCGGAACACACCCTGGAGGGGGCGCCAAAATGATAAAGCACCAGTTCATATTTTTACTTTGAAATTACAGCTTCAGAATCATAATGATGGTCCACTGAGCTGCAATATGTGGAATAGAGCCTTTTTGTTGACACTATTCCGGGCTCAGCACTGTGGAAACTGCACTATGTAACTTTTGGTGGAAGGTAAGGTGGGCTTGGGATCCTTTGTTAGCTCAGCCCATCGAAACAGGAATCCTCAAGACATTACTTCACTCATATTTGTCACAGAATTCACACCAGTCCTAGAGTACGATAAAGACTGTGCGTGCGTGCGTGTGTGTGTGTTTGTGTGTGTTAGTCACAGTCATTGCTGCAGGTGCGCACTGAAATGGCAGAGCTTCAAGCCCAGTTAAATACACTTTCCTCCAAGCACCAGGGGGCGCTACAAGCCGAGAGGAATCTCACTCGCAAACTACAGGAGAAATACAAGGTTACTGCATCATTGACAAAAATCCTAAAAAAAAAAGCTAAATGTACACAGTCTAAGCTATTTTCCTTAATAAACGCGTGCGTGCGTGTGTGTGCATGTGTGTAGATGCTGGAGAAAGTTGTAGCAAAGTTAAGAGAAGAGAGAGATGAGACAGAGCAGAAGATGAGGGAGGTCAGCCACGAGTCTCAGCAGGTAAATACCATCATGTACAGCTCTAACCAATCATAACAAATACATTCATTCATTCATCTCCTTTAACTACTTCATCCTGTTCAGGTTAGCGGTGGGTCAAGGGCCCACTTGGAATCATTGGGTGCAAGTCACTCACACACACTAGTGGACAGTTTCACACACTCATGCAGTCACTCACACACTCACCCAGTCACTCACACACTCACACCTGTGGACAGTTTCACACACTCACATCTGTGGACAGTTTCACACACTCACCCAGTCACTCACACACTCACACCTGTGGACAGTTTCACACACTCACCCAGTGGACAGTTTCACACACTCATACCTGTGGACAGTTTCACACACTCACCCAGTCATTCACACATTCACCCAGTGGACAGTTTTACACACTCACCCAGTCACTCACACACTCACACCTGTGGACAGTTTCACACACTCACGCAGTCACTCACACACTCACACCTGTGGACAGTTTCACACACTCACCCAGTCACTCTCACACTCGCCCAGTCCCTCACACACTCACTTGAGATTTTCAAGTGACAGCTTAATATATTTTATTGAATAAATTAAACTTTAACCTCTAATTGAATCATCAGACATGGGCTCTGTGCTGCCCTCTGGTGGACAGTAGAGTTGAGAGCCCTGATAGTTCTTAAATATGAGAATGTATAATGTCACAGAGAAACTAATTTGAGTTCAGTATCAACTTTAAATGGTCAGAACTGTTTGGAAATGCTGGTTTAAAACGAATAATCCATAGGGAGTCAGTACTGGTCACTGTTTCTTTTAACATTTGACTCTATCCCTCATTCCTCCTCAGATTTCAGAGAACCTGCAGGAGGCACACGTCTGGTTCCGCTCCAGGTTCCACAGCCTGAACAGTGAGGTTGGTCTGAACCACCAGGGACCTGAGGAATATCCTGAATCCTGGGGGGACATTAAAGACAGCGCACTGAACTCTCCTGCACTGGCTATGGATAAAGTGTCCTCCAATGAGACAAACACAGGCTCTGTGAGTTACAGCTCTACATCATCATACCCTTCCACAGGTCTGGTGTCTTATTTTCATGTAACCAGTGCGTGTGTGTGTGTGTGCCTGTCCAGGTGTTGGTGTGTGTCGCTGAGCCGGAGATGAAGAGATGGACGTCGGCTCTGCAGCGCTGGGAGACAAAGAGAGAGCTGGCTCACATCGCAAGTGGATACACACACAGAGGACGAACACACTCACTAACGTAAAACATACTCACGCGTACACTATCTGTCTAAACGTTTGTGGACACCTGCTGGAGGATTACACATGGATTCCAAATTATCCCAAAGCTGGATTAGCTGGAGCTCCATCACTCCAGAGAGCACCATATACCCTCTAGTCCAGGAATGGAACAGGGCTTGGGTGCCTCAGGATCATGTGCCGCTACACCAGAGCATCACATTTCAAACACACACACAGTGTCTGCACATTTTAATACACAACTATTATTTGTTTTATGAATTTGAGGAAGATGTTATAGTAAATAACTGATCGATGTTGTCCAGTCTGTTACAGTCAGCACATAAACAGAAATCGTGCACTAAACTGTGTTGGATATAGAGGATCAACAAGAACCTGATTTGACCAGGGGTGTTTAAAGTTTCGCACACTCAGAAAATACACACAAACACACATCATGAAAATGTATCTGACACAGAACACCAGGAAAACAACATCCTAATTTCTATTTATTCTTGTACAGAGACAAAACAAATGTTGTATGATACACTTAGGGACATATATACTGTCCTCTATTATGTGTTTGAAAAAATGGCCCCCAATATACTGAGGTGAAAATAAAAATAGGTGCTGAAATCTTTTGCTCAATTTCCTAAACCTTGGTTACAGTATCTGCTCGTGTCATCACATAACAACGTCTAGATTTCTGATTATATGATTATGGTTATATTTTATCAGTCCTTAATAATAACCGCTCCCAATGTTCAGTTCATGGCTACAGACTTGGCTTGAAAATATATTTATCACAGTGAGAGAGAGGGACCACTGGTCTGTTAGCGCTACCACAGACCCAACCCCCCACACCCAGGAACTCGGAAACCTTCATAAATGTTTGGGGGAACATTAAAGGCATAGATTTAGAATCACTTTATTGGCCACTGAGCTCACACACAGAGGAATTTATTCTGCGCATTTAACCCAATCTGTGCAGTGAAACAAACCATAACATAGTAGTGAATACTAGGGGGCAGCCCTAGCCACAGCTCCCAGGGAGCAGCTGGGGGTTGGGTGTCTTTAGTCATGACCTGCCACCTCTGGGCATAGAACCAGCAACTTTCCAGTTCTAAGCCCAGTTCCCTAAACAGTAGGCCATGGCTGCCCCCTAGATACTGTCTCAGGGGACCACTGGTCTGTGTGCACGAAGCGAGGGACACCTCACACGATACGGAAGACCACTATCAACGAAGCTAGTTTGTGTAGCTGATAGAAGGTTGGTCCCAAAGCAGAGCAAACCCGGTTCGTGTCCCACCTCAATGTAAGAGGCGTTCCTCACTTAAGGACAAGGCTGCACTGTTCCTCAAGGTTGAACTTCTTGGAATTCCAGTGGGGCTTAATCTGTGGGAGCGCAGACAGACAGTGGTCCACCAAGACCCCCCTCCAAAAAATGTATGATGAACACTTGGGTGGTTATAATATTCATGTTTTTCATTTTGTATGTGTTTACACTGTTATTGTGCAACTGTGTGCCTTAAAACATAAGTTAAGTCAAATAAATATTATATTAATCCAGACTTTCTTATTTACTGTTGCCTTCTTAGATTTGTTTACAGTGAGGACCATCGGGTTACTTCTGGGGTCAGGTGGGGTCCATGCCTGGACGGGTCACAGTGGAGTGTTTGGACGTCGTTTTAATGTTGTGGCTCATCAGTTTACTTCAGTCTAGCTGTTATTTTCAGTGTTGATGACGTGTCTGAAAGCTCCTTGCAGATCCAGTTGGTGGCGCTGCTCTGCTGCTACAAAATCCGAGTTTAATTCCTCTATAATCCGGGTTTACATTTAGTTTAGTCCCGGTACCGACCACCGGGGGACATTCGCTCTATTTAACTTGTATTGCTGTCCTTGTGGGGACTGAAAGAGGAGTGGGTGTGTGTGTGTGAGAGAGAGAGAGAGTATGTGAGAAACTGTGTGTGTGTGTGTGTGTGTGTTATTTTTGTCCTCGCGCTCTCGCCGTACTGCTCGAGCTCGGAGCTCTAACTTTTGCTCGGTTGCAGCTGTGAGCACGAGGCTTCAAACTCAGCGGAGAACACCTGGAAACATCTGGAACTCAAACCTAACACCACTTTAACGAGGTTTGCTGAAGCGCGAGAGCGAGGAAAGCGTGAAGGTGAGGCACGCGCGCGACTTCCAGCACGGTCCAGCTTGTGTGTGTGTGTGTGTGTGTGTGTGTTTGCCTGCTTGCTTGCTGAATGTATACAACAGAAACTGGTGTGTTTCCCGTTCCACCTTAATTCCCGCAACTATTATTCGTGTTCCACCTTAAATTACGCAGTTGTCGCTGAAGCAGCAACTTCTCGCCGAGGTAACAGTTTTTGGGCTGTGTCCCTATCCGAGCACTAGTGTGTGACGTAGGGAACTATTTAGGGAACTAGGGTGACACACTATCCCCGAGTTACACACAGGCGTCAAATAGTCGTGTACACACCAATCAGCCACAACATTACAACCATCTCCTTGTTTCTACACTCACTCTCTCAACTCAATTGGTTCTTTTAATTACACACAAATGTAGTCCATCTGTTGCTCTGCATACTTTGTTACCCCCTGCCCTTTCACAGCAGTGCTGCTGGAGTTTTTAAACCCTGTGTCCACTCTCTGTCCATTCTGTGAGACACTCTTCCCTCGTTGGTCCACCTTGTAGATGTAAAGTCAGAGACAGTAGCTCATCTGTCGCTGCACAGTGTGTGTCAGTCGTCCTCTAGTCCTTCATCAGTGACACAGGACGCTGTCGGCTGGATTTTTTTGGCCGGTCTTTTTACACACTCACACACTCACGCCTGTGTCTATTGTCAGTCCAGCAGTGACACTGACGGGTTTAAAAACTCAAGCAGCACTGCTGTGTCTGATCCACTCGCACCAGCACAACACACACTAACACACCACCACCACGTCAGTGTCACTGCAGCACTGAGAATGCTCCACCACCACATCACACCTGCTATGTGGGGGTCCTGAGCGCTGAAGAACAGGGGGAAAGGGGGGCTGGGGGTAACAACATTGTTTTGTGTAATGGAGACACACACCCTACATTCTTTTAGTGTTTAACGGTTTACGCCCAGTTCTTGTTTGTGTGTGTGTGCCTGGAGTTGGGGGGTGTGTTCAGGGTGGGAGTATTGTACTAGAGAGAGAGAGAAAGTGTGTGTGTGTGTTTGGTTTTTGTGTTTCATACCCTTTCCTCTCCAAGCTTTCTCACAGTTGGCCTTTGCAGTGTTGCCATGGAAACGAGTGTGCCCTTTCTGCAGGACCCTGGATGTTTTGTGGGGAAGGCAATGGCCAGCTCAAGAGAATCTGTAAAGAAGTCTGGCTCCAGAAAAGCACCACACAGGTGCTGTCCCTCCTCTCGACCGACACGTTTCCATGGGAGGTGGGTGGGGGGGGATATAATGTAATGCCAGCTGTAAACAGGCACTGCCTCAACCCATGGGAGGGGAATGCAAACTGCACAGATCTGTCACATCAGCCGACAGTCAGCACAGTGACAGGGCGGGAGAGGGGGCTGTCCTACCCACCCAGAGAGTCCAGTTGTGCTCTCTAAAGCCTGGGGTATTAGGTCCAGAGATGTCCCAGAGTGCAGGAGATAATCCGGAACATTACCCGCTCTGATAGGAGGATAAAGTCAGGGTAATGTCCGGGATGAAAGTTGCAGGTGTTTGCGTTCACACATACAGCTCCTCCGGCTAAACCCCAGAACATTTCTGGACGACTGTGTGTGTGTTTGTGTGTGTGAGTGAAAGGGGCATGGGACGTCTGAGGCATCACCTGGGCAACACCTCGTGTTTTGAATCATTTTAAACCAAACACAGGTTTATTTTTAAGCGTTTTCTCTACAGAGAATGTGTCCTCGGAGTCTGTCAATTCAGCTTTAATCCACCACTCCCCCACTGTCCCCCACCGTCTACTGTCCTCACTTTCTGTGAGGGGCTTTTAGAGGAGGACGTCTGGTTCCATTCAGAAAGTGTTTCTGAATGATGTCTGAACCTTGTTTTCCTTTTGATCTTGTGACAGTGGTGATAATCGGTATTTATTAATCATTAATAACTGAGCGTGTGTTTGTTTCTGCAGGTGGAACCTCACTGAGCCTCTCTGGAGTGTGTGAGAACCTCTTCTGCCTGTCTCGCTCTCACTCTTCGTGAAGAGAGTGTGTGTGTGTGTGTGTGCGGGGGAGAGTGCGAGAACCATGCGTCAGCTGAAGGGGAAGCCGAAGAAGGAGTCGTGGAAGGACAAGAAGGAGCGGAAGCAGGCGATGCAGGAGGCGAGAGAGCAGGTGTCCACTGTGGTGCTGCCCACTCTCGCCGTCCTTGTCCTCCTCATCGTCCTCTTCGTCTACGCTGCCACCAGACCCGGAGCTGTCCAGTAGAGATGCCACACCGCTCTGTCCACGTCCACCCCAACCCCAACCCCCCCCCCCCTCCTCTCTCTCCCCCTCCACAAAGACCCCTCACAGAAGTCCACCTTAAACCCACCAGAGAGTCTCCACTGTCTCTGTACTACACGTCTGTGGATGTGAGGCTGCGCACTATGCACCAAGGACAAGACCCAGAGAAAGTGTGCTTGTAGTGAACATGATAAACCTCACAATGGATTAACCCCACTGCGATTGGTTAGGAAGCCCACTGCTCCCAGTAAACAAGCACTGTGATTGGTGAGAGGCCTTTTTGCATAAAGCAGCCTTTTAACTATATCAGCATAACAAACAATAGGCCAAACTGGCTGTTTCCTAAATGGCTCGGTGTCGGACTTGCAGTCACACGTGTGTGTGTGTGTGTGTGTGTCTGCCATTCTCAGTCAAGGGCTGTTGTCACTGGTCAGAGCTCATTTGCATATTTGCACACCACTCGGATCTCAGTATTGCAAAAACTAACATTTAATAGTATGTTTATTAGCCAGCAATATATCATGTGCCCCCATGTGGCTGCGTCCCAAATGGCTCCCTACTAAGCTCTGGTGCACTATTTGGACATACACCTCTGTTTGACTATATGCTCATAAAGCTCAGTTGCATAATGCAGCATATTAAAACGTATAATATAAGCATTGCTAAGGTCAGTGTTGTTAACTGTGTAATGGCTGTGTCCCAAATGGCATCCCATTAGACGTCTAGAGGGCTTATTTGCATAATGCAGCCAACTGCAACATCGGCGTTGCAGTAATGTGTAACCAGCAGTGCAAGGTGCAACCCTAAGTGGCTGTGTCCCAAATGGCTCTGTCCTGGAATTGTAGTTCACTAGCTGGGTTTAGAAGCTATTAATTCCGGTGTAGTGCCCTACCTAGGGAGTAGAGAGCAGTTTGGGACACGATTACCCATTTGTTGGTTTCTTTCTCTCTACCTTCTCCCTGTTTCCCGCTCAATATTCCAATTGACTGGCTGGAAGCACACAGTGGAGAGACTGTTAAGGTGGAATGTTAAGGTGGAAGTGATTTAGCTTCCACTTCCGGACTGGGGGGTGGCGGAGGCCGTGTTTTTTGGGCCTGCTGCTGTTTACAGGATGTTTGATCTACACGCCAAAGAACCTGGGACTCTCGTTGGGCTCTGTGGATGATCCAGATGTTCCAGACTTCACACACACACCTGTTCATTTAGTTGAATGGATGTCAATGGACACTAATTTTACACTTCAGTGTCTTTTCAGCTGAATCCAAATGAATTAACAATGTCTTTCCATCACATGTCTTCTTGTCCTGGTTGTAGTGTCTCTTAAAGGAGCACTCCACCCCATTCCCAAAATCCCTGCTCTCCCCAATCCAGTGTGTGAGCTAATACAGTGGAGGTGAATGATTCTCCAGACCACAGCCCCGGCATTTTGTTCCCACTCCATCTTTATCAACAGTGACCTTCACCAGTGACCTAGAGGAGGACGTTTGGCTCCATTCACCTCCACTGAAACACACTCCACCACTGTGTTTACACCTCACGCAGTGTGTCATAAGCGGGTTCTGGAAAGTGGGTGGAGTCTGGGTTGGAGTGTTTCTGAATGGTGCAGGGTTGGAAGCTTGTTGTCCTTTTGTTCTTGTGACAGTGTTCACACATTCTCCTCTGAACTGATGCAGTGTGGGGACAGAGTTTGGTGTCTGTTGCTTAAAAGGCCAACTACGTATCCGCCACTTCTCGCTCGTTCAGCTTATGTTTAATAATATATGATTGATAGTTTTATTGAAGTGTTTTATCCAGTGGAGTGTGTTTACGGCCCCTGAATCCACTTTACACACCCTCTCCTCGACGTGCCTTTATTAAACCATGTTTCTTAAGGGGTTACTGTTGCGACTGTAGTGTGTGTGCGTCATTTCAAGAGAAGGAACATATAGAAGTGACGTATAAACCACACATTTTACAGCTGACCTTGCGTTACAAATGTGCCTTAACAAACTTTGAGATAATTAAAAAACAATGTTTCTGACTCCCTTCTGTGTGGATTCTTTCTTTCTTTACTGTCTGGAGATAGCTTCTTCTCTTCTTGCGCCCTCTAGTGGTCAAAAGCAACAGTTCGCAGTAGAGGACGTGGCTTATATTCACCCTTAAAGAGACAGGACATGAAATCAAAAATGTTTATAATAAATATTGAGGAGTAAATGCAGCATACTGGCCCTTTAACACACACAAAGCCTTTTTTTGACTGTCTTGTTATACCTTAATGTTTGACAACAAAGCTAAAAATGTTTAATATTACACACTCAGTAAATTGCTCTGTTGATGGATGGAGGGAGAATAAAATGCTAGGTGTGTGTGTGTGTTATAGACTTGTGTTGACAACTCACGCAGGGGATTATGAGCGCTTTCTGGAATTTCGGTGAGTTGCCCTTTAAGGCGCTGATGACGTGGTGCGCGGGTTTTGTCGATGCTATGCGCAGGTCTTGAGCTCCCGGATCCCAGCGACCGTGTCCAGCGCGAGGGCCACCGACACCGAGCCGTCCGCGCGCCCCTTGGATTCCGTGGGGCTCGAGCCGCTGGCATCGTGACACTTGCGCGCTCCCGGTACGTATTTGCTGGTCTCGCGCCATGAATCTCGACCGAGACCGATATGCAAATCAGTCTGAGCCACAGTGCACAGCGGCGGTGCTCGAGCACAAACCGCACATATCTGATAACGCCGTGTTTGTGGGTTTTTATTTTTGTTGTTTGACAGGCGCACGCGCAAAACCGCGACACGTCACACCGCACAAATGACCGACAGAGGATGGGACCAACAGAGCAACTCGGTACTTTAATCAATCAATAATCAATACTCTCTCTCTTTCAGAATTATTCTCTCACGCGTTCGTTCTTCTCTCATCTCTTATCTCAGGAATTCTCTCACTTTCTCTCTCTCTCTCTCTCTGCCTCTGCTTTTTCTCTCTCACTTTTTTTTCTCTTTCCTTTCTATTCTTTCTGTTACTCACGTGTTCTCTTTTGATATATTTTATCTTCTTACATATTTTCCTTCTTTCTTTTTTGTTGTGTACGTTTCACTGATGAAATAAGTCTTTTACATGTACTTTAACATACTGTCTCTTGGTCCCCAGAGAGAGACAGAGAGAAAGAGAGATGTAGGGAGGGAGAGAGAGAGAGACAGATGTAGGGAGAAGGAAAGAGAGATGGAAGGAGAGAGGGATGTAGAGAGAGAGGGAGGGATGTAGGGAGAAGGAGAGGGAGAGAGGGATGTAGGGAGAGAGAAGGAGAGTGAGAGAGGGATGTAGAGAGAGAGGGATGTAGGGAGAAGGAAAGAGAGAGGGATGTAGGGAGAGAGAAGGAGAGGGATGTAGGGAGAAGGAGAGGGAGAGAGGGATGTAGAGAGAGAGGGATGTAGGGAGAAGGAAAGAGAGAGGGATGTAGGGAGAGAGAAGGAGAGGGATGTAGGGAGAGAGAAGGAGAGGGATGTAGGGAGAGAGAAGGAGAGGGATGTAGGGAGAAGGAGAGGGAGAGAGGGACGTAGAGAGAGAGGGATGTAGGGAGAAGGAGAGGGAGAGGGATGTAGGGAGAAGGAAAGAGAGATGTAGGGAGAGAGAAGGAGAGAGGGATGTAGGGAAAAGGAGAGGGAGATAGGGATGTAGGGAGAGAGTAAAAAACAACAGCACGAAAGAGCTGAAAAGAAAAGGGGGATAAAGAGGAAGAAGAAGAAGAGATGAAAACAGGGACAAGAACAAAAGAGTCTCAGGAGAGAAGAGGGATAGAGCAAGAGGCAGAACTTGTTGTGGAGGGTGGGGTCAGTGTAATGAGGAAGCAGAGATAGGGGCCAGGGATGGTGTTAAAGGACGTCCTAGAACTGCTGATCTTACGTGTGTGTGTGTGGGGGGGAGTGAAGGGATAGAAGAAGTGGTGTATATATCATATGGTGTATTTAATGTGGATTTTAAGGTGTCTTTTAAAGTTGTATTATTAAATATCTCTTCACTCCTGGCCTCTGCCTGTGGTCAGATATGGAGGTCATGACGCCGCTGATGGAGGACGGGGGAGGGGACGATGACGAGAACTCGGACGAGGACCGTGACCCCCAGCAGAGCACACGTGGCATCACGTGAGTCTGACCTTTGATCTCAGACCCCTACGCACTTGTAATCTCCCTCTCCTTCCAGAATCAGGGGGGTCCCTTGTGTCCTGGGGGACCAATCATGTCTCAGTAAGGAAGCAGAGAGGTATTCTGGTCCGCTCTGGTCCACACTGGTCCCCTGTGGTCCCCACTAGTCCCCTGAGGTCCACACTAGTCCCCTGAGGTCCACACTAGTCCCCTGAGGTCCACACTAGTCCCCTATGGTCCACACTAGTTCCCTGTAGTTCACACTGGTCCTCTCTGGTCCCCACTAGTCCCCTGTGGTTCACACTGGTCCTCTCTGGTCCCCACTAGTCCCCTGTGGTTCGCACTGGTCCTCTCTAGTCCCCACTAGTCTCCTGTAGTCCACACTAGTCCCCTGTGATTTGCACTGGTCCTCTCTTGTCCCCACTAGTCCCCTGGGGTTTGCACTAGTCCCCTGTGTTTCGCACTAGTCCCCTGTAGTCCAGACTAGTCCCCTGTGGTTCACACTGGTCCTCTCTGGTTCACACAAGTCCCCTGTGGTCCAGACTATTTCCCTTTGGTTCACAATGGTCCTCTCTGGTCCCCACTAGTCCCTTGTACTCCATACTAGTCCCCTGTAGTCCACACTACTCCCCTGTGGTTAACACTGGTCCTCTCTGGTCCCCACTAGTTCCCTGTGGTCCCCACTAGTCCCCTGTGATTCGCAATGGTCCTCTCTGGTTCACACTAGTGCCCTGTGGTTCGCACGGGTCCTCTCTGGTTCACACTAGTCCCCTGTGGTTCATACTAGGCCCCTGTAGTCCACACTAATCCCCTGTGGTTCGCACTGGTCCTCTCTGGTTCACACTAGTCCCCTGTGGTCCAGACTAGTTCCCTTTGGTTTGCACTGGTCCACTCTTAAGTGGGCAGGAAGTCTGGTGCAGGAATGTGATTGGCTGTTGACTGTTGAAAAGTAAACAAATCTTATTGGTTGTGTTGAATAGTAATGTTGTGATATTTGTTGCTATGAACCCTGATCTTCACTAGAGGGCAGCACGGTGTAGAGACACTGATCATTCTCTCTCACACTCTCTGTCTATTTTTTCTCTGTCTCTTTCTCCTCTCTCTTTACTCTGTTTTTTTTACCCTCTCCCTCCTTCTTTCTTTCTCTCTCTTCTCTCTCTCTCAGGTTCACACAGACCTTGCTGCACTTGTTAAAGGGGAATATTGGGACAGGGCTGCTGGGGTTGCCTCTGGCAGTGAAGAATGCTGGGATAGCGGTGGGTATAGACCTCCTGGACACTCCCCAGCTCTGCTCACAAAATAGTGGACCCTGAGGGGCTTGTGTTCATCTGATACTGAATCGTTTACAATAATATCTGAGTCATTCAGAGGACTCACTGAATAGTGCATAGTACCTACTGCATCATTTCAACAAATCACTGAATCGTTCACAGTACTGGATCATTCATATTAATCACAGAATAATTCATGGTACATACAGAATCATTCCTATGAATCACTGAATCATTTAGTCTAGTCAACCATTAATTACTGAATAGTTTGAAGTAGGTATTGAATCATTGTTATTTATCAGAGAATCATTTATGGTATTTATGAATCATTAATAGTAGCAATTCATTCACTTTAGTTATATAATAATTCAGAGTGCATACTGAATCGATTCAATTAATTTTTAAATAATGTATAATGTTCATTGATACCTTTCTTTATGAATAGTTCATAATAGACACAGAATGATTCTTATTGATGGTGAATACCTCATTATATTTATGAATCATTTATAAGACTGATTCATTTAAAATAGGCACTGAATAGTTGTATTATATACACTGAATCATTATATGAATCACTGAATACTTTTTTAATGAATAGCTCATAGCAGCTACTGATACAATCATTCTCTCTCTCTCCCTCTCCCCCTCTCTCCCTCCCTCCCTCCCTCCCTCCCTCCCTCTCTCCCTCCCTCGCTCCCTCCCTCCCTCCCTCCCTCTGCAGTTAGGGCCGGTGTGTTTGGTGTTGATGGGGGTGGTCTGTGTTCACTGTATGCACATCCTGGTGAACTGCAGCCACCAGCTCAGTGAAAGGTGAGGATCAGTACAGTCCCTCCTCCAAGTTAGTGTCCTCCTCCAAGCGTGTTGAGGGGTTATATCAGCAGTACATTATAACAAATGTGAGCTATACCATGCAACCTGATTTTATTTAATCTCAACACTAACTCCTAATGTACTGCCGATATAACCCCTCAACACGCTCGGAGGAGGACACTTAACTCCTAATGTACTGCCGATATAACCCCTCAACACGCTCGGAGGAGAACACTAACTCCTAATGTACTGCTGATATAACCCCTCAATAACAACAAAAGTACAAATAATAATAACATCAAGACAAAGAAAGAACAGAGGGAGAAAATGAAGAATGATATAGAAGCAGGGCAAATAAACAGAGAGAGAAAATGAATTAGAGTGAGGAGAAAGAGGGAAGGAATAGTGGGAGAGAAGTGGAATATAGCAGTAGAGAGAAAGAGGGATGGAGGAAGGAAGGATTATATAGAGAATTAATAGAGGGACGGAAAGAGAGAGAAAGGGACGGGGGGTGGGAGGGAGAATGGAAATAGAGAGAGAAAAAATAATGAATGCAGGGAGAGGGAATGAATAGAGAGATAGGAATTTACCTAAAGAGAGCAGCATGAATGCAGTGCAGGGAGAATGAAAAACGAGAGATGGATGGGCAGAGAGTATGAATAGAGAGAGAGAGAAGTATTTGTGTAACAGAATTATAATTTGACTGTATCAGAGAAACTGGGTCACATACTGTTTATTCACATTATAGACTGAATTGTGTGCGTGTGTGCGCGCATGCGCGCATGCCTTTCTGTATTTGTGTCCTCTCTACACACACACACCCACATGCGTATATAGGATATTCCTACTCCTTCATTCTTTTCTCTCTCTCTCTCTCTCTCTCTCTCTCTCTCTCTCTCTCTCTCTCTCTCTCTCTCTCTCTCTCAGGATGAAGAAGTCTCCTCTGGGCTATAGTGACACTGTGGCTGTTGCCATGGAGACAAGCTCCTCCCACTGCCTGAGGAGAGGTGCTCATTTTGGGAGGTGAGCTCTATCCCAACATGCACTTCAGCAGCGTGTGTGTGTATATATGTGTGTGTATATATGTGTGTGTGTGTGAGAGAGAGAGTCTGTAAATGCTTCTGTTTAGCTGTTATCAGTCAAAATGAACATAAAAATTGAATCCCATTTTAGTTGAGTGTTTCTTCTTTTTATTAAAATTTTGGAGCTAAACTCCTAGCAAAGTGGATGAGTTTCTCTCTGTTCGGAAAGTGTCCAGGGGCATTTGGAGGTGTGGCTAGTCTACCGAGCATCTCAGGGCACCTCAGCTGTGGGTGTTCAGGGAGGAGACAGTGCTGTTCCCCCACTCCCCCAATTTCTAACCTTCTGTAAATTTTCTAGAATAAAAGTTCTGCCAAATTCTTGAAAAGCCCTTTGTGTTTGGAGTAAATGATTGCTTCACTGATGGACATCTGTTATTTTTGTTCACCAGACACCTGGTGAACTTCTTCCTAGTTTTGACCCAGCTGGGCTTCTGTAGTGTTTACTTCGTCTTCCTGGCAGAGAATATCAAACAGGTAAACACACTCAACCAATCAGAATCTAGCTTTAAACCTAATTAAACAGGTAAACACACTCGACCAATCAGAATCCAGTCTTATATGTAAACAAACCGGTAATCACACTTCCAGTAAGAATCCAGAATTAGGTAAACACCAAACACCCTTGTCCAGTCAGCATCCAGAATTATGTAAACACACTTGTCCAATCAAAATCCAGTTTTTAGCTAAACACACAAACTCACTCATCCAGGGTTTAACTTAATATGTAAATAAACAGGTAAACACACTCGCCCAATCCGAATCTAAATTTAAAGCTGAGTATATGACCGTGTGCGTGTGTGTGTGTGTGTTTAGGTGGTTGAGGGTCACCGTGGGAACTCCACAGCGACGGGAGCTGTGATGACGCTGTACTCTAACAGATCGGATGGGGCTGGTCCTAATGCTGCAGTTACCGTGGCGACACCACTGGACCTGGACCAGCGCGTGTACATGGTCCTGCTGCTGCCGCTCCTCGTCGTCCTCTCCTTCGTCACTGACCTCAGGAGCATGGCTGCCCTCTCCGCTGCTGCCAACATCTGCATGGCCATCAGCATCGTGCTCATCTTCACCTACGTCCTCCACGTAAGTCTGAATATTAATAAAATATTACTGATAATAATAATAATAATAATAGAACAATCTTTAAATCCATATCTCAGTTGGTTTTGATGTTGATTTAGACACTTCTCACACACAAGGTTTGTATATTGTGTGTGTGTGTGTGCGTGTGTGTGTGCAGGATGTAGGTGACCCACGCCGGCTCCCGTTTGTTTCCACTTGGAGTAAATTCCCATTCTTTTTCGGTACGGCCATCTTCGCCTTTGAAGGGATAGGAGTGGTAAGTTTTTGGGGATAAAAAAAGTGTGTGTGTGTGTGTGTGATCCTTGCCCTCTTTTAGCTCCAAACACTACCTCCAGCAGCTACAGAAGATTTTCCAGGAGGAGTTCTCGCATCCACATGTTGTGCAGGTCTCTGAGGGTCTGTGTGTTGTCATGTTCAGACGCTGTGGTCTCTGGGAGTGATGCTGGTGCACGCTTCAGTATTTATTCCTTGTTTTATTTTTATTCTTTGGCAGGTTCTTCCTCTCGAGAACCAGATGAAGGAACCCAAGCGTTTCTCTCAGGCTCTGGACATCGGGATGGGCATCGTCATCGTCCTCTACGTTTCCCTGGCAACGCTTGGTTACCTGTGCTTTGGCGACGACATTAAAGGCAGCATCACGCTCAACTTGCCACATGACACCTGGTAACCATAGCAACCTTACTTAAACCCATACCTTAACCTAAATCCTAATCTATTTTTAAACCCAGTCTTGAACTTAGACCCATAACTAGTTCCTAACTTAAATCTAAACATAAACCCAAACCCGTATTTAAAACAAAACAAACCAAAACCCGCACTTAAATCTGAACATAAAACAAAACCCAAATTTAAACCCAATCCTGAACCTGCATCAAAGCCCAAACCAAATTATTAACTTAAACCCAAACCTTAACCTCAGTCCAAATCTATATTTAAATTTAGACCTAAACCCAAATTCAACCTCAGGTTTAAACCCAAACTCAAAACTAAACCCAATCTTAAACCTGAGCCCAAACCTACACCTGAACCTTAAATTAAACTTGAACCCCAAACTTAACCGAAACCCAAATATGAACAGGAGCCCAAACTTAAACCTGAACCTAAACGCAGACCCAAACCTTGTCCAGCAGGTGTCCGGTGACGGGGGTCAGTAAAATCCCCTCAGCGCTGTAAGGGTTAAACCTGAGAGGGATATTTCCGATGTCCATCTGCTGTCTCCGGCTGAGGACGGGACACCGTCTCGGATCCTGGGATCAGACCGGTCTTGTGACAGGAGATAAAAGCTCTTAGCCGGAGTGATGTTTATTGACGTCCCGTGGTTTATTCCAGGTTCTGCTCCGAGTCGGAAGCTTTTACCTGAGCTTAGGATCTGTCTGAATTTTAATCCTCTGAGATTTCAAAGACGAGCTTCCTGAGCGGATTCACACGTCTCAGGGAAAATCAAACCACCTTAAAAGAGCTTGTTTACCTGAACTTTCCACTTCAGAAGCAAGCTCTGGAGTTATTTATAATCAGCTAGAAGACCCCCTGAACCTGAAAGCGTGATTTCTAAAAGGTGAACTCTAAGCAATGCGCCTCTGGAAGGGGGGTCCCAGGGGGGTCCTGAGAGTCGTTCTGGAAAAATATACAGCTCCAAAGTGATGCACAGTCCTCCTGGAATGGTGGTGAATGGAGGTGCTATTGATGCTATCGCCCCCCCACCGTCAACCCCCCCCAATTTCTCCAGCAAAGACAGACAGAACTCACACTGGAACTAAACAGTAGGGGACGCTGCTGATTTCTTCCATCTCACATTGACACAGAAAGGTTTGTGTGGATCAAACTGTATTGATTATATTGTAAAAGTTACTGGGCTTTATGGGAGGTTTAATCGCCCCGTGGTAGCTCAAGGAGAGGGCAGATTGTGGTTTAATGTCCCTGGAAGGAGCTCAGAGACCAGGGACCGTCATTACGTCCCCTACTTGTGGTTAAAATTGTCCCTGTGTCCAGGTCAAACCTCCTGGTGAAGGTGCTGTACTCCTTTGGCGTTTACGTCAGTTTCGCCGTTCAGTTCTTTGTTCCGGCCGAGATCCTGGTGCCGGCCGTGTGTGAACACGTCTCCGAGGGGTGGAGACGAACTGCCGACCTCTGCACTAGGACCGTCCTCGTCATCATCACCTGTGAGTAGACAATGCACACACACACACACACACACACACACACACACAAACACTGACACATTGGTTGTAGTAATAAATAATTATTACTGCAGCTAACTAACGCTACACATACCCCCTAACTCTAACCTCAGTGAACGAAAATAAATAATTTCACTCTCAATTAAAAAAAAAAGCCACAAAATGCGACGTATTCCTATCCTCGTGAGGACAAACCGACAAATATAAAAACAAAACACTCCCCCTCTCTTATCGTCGTGATCCTCTTTCTGTCTTTCTTTTCTCTCTCTCCGTTTGGTGTCTCTACTTTTATTCTTTTTTTAATTTTTATTTTACTCTATTGTTCTTTCTTTCCTTCCTCTGTATCTCTCGCTTTTCTATTATTTTGCTTTTGTCTTTATTCTCACTCTCTTTGTCTTTGTCGTTCTCGTTCTCTCTCTGTGATTGGTCAGAATGCTCACAGTGGACATTAGACAAGCGCTGTGATTGGTTTGTTCACAGTCTAAGACAATTCTTAATCATCAGCAAATTGTGTAGTCTCATTGTGAAACTGTGTGTGTGTGTATATGCGTACATATATATATAATGTATACAGTAGTGTGTCTCTCTCTCTCTCTCTCTCTCTCTCTCTCTCTCTCTCTCTCTCTCTCCCAGCTCCCTTTTCTCATTCCACTGCTCATCCCTCCATTCCTCACGTCTCCCTCACTCCTCTCATACTCCTGAGGGCAATGATGGATTGAGGCACTGCTGTGTGTGTGTGTGTGTGTATGAGTGGGTGTGTGTTGTGTATCTTCTGGGGCAGGTATTTTTACTGTGTGTGTAGTGTGTTTGCAGCTACAGGTTTCTCTATTATGTGTGTGTGTGTGTGTGTGTGTGTGTGTGTGTGTGTGTGTGTGTGTGTGTGTGTGTGTGTGTGTGTGTGTGTGACACATGGCAGAGTTGAGGGACTCCCTCGGTGTCCACTCGTTTATCTCCGTCTCCTGGAAGCTCTGTGAATGATTACCTGCCAGGCCATAGGAGACAGGCCCATCGCAGAGCTCTGCCTTGAGGCCCTTCATAGGGCTCTATCTTGCAGCTCCACAGTTTAGCTCCTTGGTGAAGCCTATCGTGGAGATGCACCACAAAATCCATCATTTGACTATGTGCTGAGACATGTCAGGGAGCTCCCTCGGGACGTGTGCTGGGAGAGCAAGAGAAAAATATATATAAATAAAAAAGAGTAAATAAGAAGTTGGGCTATTTTCTGACTTTGAACATTAATAAACTTCAAAGATATATTTAAGCTCGTAGTAGAGGGCCCCACAATCGAGCTCCAAGATGCGCCTCATATTAGTGGTTCCAGGTTAATGTTTTGTTTTCTGATGTGGACTGAAACACTACGTTTTTATTGCAGGGCCTTCAATCATGCAATCATGAAGCTCTGCATTAGGGCATATAATTCTCTCTCAGTCTTTGAGAATTAAATTTTGTTCATGCTTGGTTTACTTTGAGGCCCCTTGCGGAGCTCCGTGCTGAAGCTTATAGTTATTCTTCATTGTTGGTAAGTGATTTCAGTCCATAGAAAAGTGGGCCCAATCTCCAGTCTTTTATAGTGAACCCTGTCACGGAGCTCCGCAGTGGGGCCCATAAGTCCATTTCAGACCCTTATAAAAAAATTTGTTCCTAAATCCATGTATGATTTGTGATGTAGCTCCAAATCTTGGTGAGTTATTCGCTGATTTGATTTGAAAGTGGAGTAAATGGAAGCTCTTTGTGAAATGTAGGGCCCAGACGTTCTTAAAGTGGGCCCTATTGTGGAGCTCTTCTGTGAGGCCCATAGTTCTGGTTCTGGAAGATCCGAATGACAGTAAAAGGTTTGTGATGTGGATCCCAGCAATGAGTTGTTATAGTGAGGCCTGTTGTTGAGCTCCGCGATGGGGCCCATTGTTGTCAGGCTATTTTACTGTTTCTTATGTCACTTTTTTTTCTTTCTCTCTGTATTTACTCCTTTTTCTTGATCTCTGATTTGGTGACAGATCAGGAATGGGATTCCTCACCCCCTCCATCCTTCCCTCTCTCTCTCTCCCTCTCTCCCTCTCTTTCTCTCTCTCTCCTCTCTCTGTCTCTCTCTGATACTGAACTGTATTGCATGCTCGCACAAATATCCTCAGGATATCCTCAGGGTGGCAGCAGTCAACAGGATGAATCTGCTTTGGTGTGTGTGTGTGTGTGAGATAGAGAAGTTGGGTACCGTTCGTTTATATGTATTCATTTGTCCCTGTCGTTACATCCTTTTTCCTTTCTTTCCTTCGTTTCTTTTTTTCCTCTTCCACTTCTATCTTTCACACTCTTATTAAAAAGCTGCAGTGTGTGTGTGTGTGTGTGTGTGTGATGGATTGGAGTGATCTCGTTTTAAAGCTGTGAAAGAGTTTTGTGCTCAGTGTCAGCAGATGTGTGGAGTATTGATTTCTGATTGGCTCATGCAACCGCCCATCAACCACAGAAGTTACACCTATCTTCACACACACACAGACACACACACACACTCACACGCACACACACACATCACTGCAGACAACTCTGCGGTCAGAATGATAACTACAACACACTCGCCCATTTCTCTCTCTATCTCTCTCTCTCTCTCTCCCCCTCCCTCTCTCTTCTATCGCTCTTTTCAGTGACTGAGCATGATTCCCCTGTCGTCTTTTATCACACACACACCCCCTCTTTCCCTCTCTCTCTCTCTCTCTCTCTCTCTCTCTCTCTCTCTCCCTTACAGTTCGCAGTATTTTTTTTCAATGTCAAATGAGGTACTGGGTTTTTGGGGGCTTTACTCTGTGTGTGTGTGTGTGCGTGTGTGCGTGCGTGCATGCGAGAGAGAGAGAGAGAGAGAGACTCAGAAGCTGGAGTATGAGGAGAGTGAAACTTGTTTACTGTTTGTTTATTGTTTGTTTACTGCTCGTGTGAAGGTCAGATGAGACCTGACCCACTGTAAATATTCATCACTTTGTTTATTTGTTTATTATTTACAGACATTGATTACACTCTTTGCTCCGGAGTGATCCTCATTCTGCTGTCGGAGCAAAACCTTGTATCTCCATTTTCAGCTTTAGTTTACACCGGGTCTGAATAATGAGACGACTGGCCCAATAGGAACGCCCCCCCCCACACACACCCCACCGCCACCCCCCTCCACACACCCCACCGCCACCCCCCTCCACAGGGGGCGCCGTAACTAACTCCCTTCAATTCAGACTGGTTTTAATCTTGTGGCTGTATTTTCCCTAGGTGTCACCACAGTGTTGTATTAAAGCCATTGCTCTTCAGTAGCTGCAGCCTGATATAACTGTGCTCTATTAAATGATTATTATTTATTTGTGAACATACTTTATGTTATTAGCACAGACCCATGCTCCCTGAAAACCCCTCGTGCTTGTCGTTGTCGTCCACTGTGTGTCTGAGCACTTTCAGCTCGCTCTTTGAAGGACGTGACTGATGTCCTTGTCGGAGAAACGCAGTTTTATGTCCAGTTATTTATGGAGTGGAAGTGGACGCTGCTCCAGTGGAACTCTCGGTCGGAGGGAAAACACGGAGAAGACCAGGAGCTGGAGTGTGTGGGATCTCAGTCACAGCCGATAATCAGCACTGTGTGTTCTGTAAGACGCTGTGTTTGTGCAGTGCCCTGCGAGGGACTGTGGTGTCCTGCCTGGCGCCCAGTGACTCCTGCTAGACTCTGGTTGTTAAAGAGAATGAATGAGTGAATGTTTTGTCTCATTGCCACAGTTAGAGCTTTTGGTTCTGTGGGGTGTGCCGGGGTTTGTCTTTTGGTTCCAGTTTGGCGTGAGTTGAGTTTCCAGAGTCTTGACAAAACAAAACATGGTTGAAAACAAAAAATAAATACAGATTAAAATGTGTTTTTTTTTCCACAGTTTTGAATTTTCCTTTCCACCTTAAACGGTGGCGCAGCGTTTAAAGTGGAATTGAAAATTCAGTTACGAGATCTCATCAAGACACTGGTTCCTCACTGGGCATGACAGGGGGCGTGGCATGAGCCTGGGGTGACGTGAGCGAGGGGTGGCGTGAGCGAGGGGTGACGTGAGTGTGATGTAGAATGAATGTGTGAGCATGACGTAAGCGTGGCATGAATGTGATGTGACGTGGGCAGGGTGACGTGAGCATGGCATGTGACGTTACACGAGTGTGGTATGAGCGTGACGAGGGGTGACGTGAGCATGACCTTATTTTCCACATGTAGAGTGAAACAGTCTCTCTCTCTCTCTCTCTAGGTGTGGTGGCCATTCTGGTCCCTCGTTTGGACTTGGTGATCTCATTGGTGGGTGCGGTCAGTAGCTCCGCCCTCGCTCTTGTCTTTCCTCCGCTGGTGGAGCTGGTGGTGTGCTCCACTCGTCCTCCCGCACTACTCCTCCTCAAGGATCTCTCCATCGCTGTGCTGGGCTTCCTGGGCTTTCTGACTGGAACCTACGTCACTGTAGGGGAGATCATTTACCCCGAGGACCAGGGAGACCCTCGTCTCCATGACAACAGGAACTGGACCACACCCACTGCCCCGCCCCTTTAACAACTTTAATCACCATGCCCATCTGTTGGGGTCTGGGACAGTCCTTACACAGCTCTGAAGTTGAGGGGGCTTTCTGTAACGGGGTCTTGACTGTTACACACACACACACACACACACACACAGGCTAGTGACCTTGAAATTACAGGTCAATAACTATACAGTCCCTTCATTCCTACTGGGAGACTGACTCTGCGTGTGTGTTTATTCTCCACACACACACACATGCTGCAGTCTTTAATGTTTAAAATCATACGCAATCTCCGTTCATATTCTCAGCCTCTCTTTGAAACACACACACACACACACACACACACACACACACACACACACACACAAGCTCACCACACTCCTCTATTCTGCAATATCATACACACTCTACGAACATATTTCCTCTCTCTCTCGCTCTCTCTCTCTCTTTCTCTCTCTGTGTTTCTCTCTCTCTCTCTCTCTCTCTCTCTCTCTCTCTCTCTCTCTCTCTCTCTCTCTCACTCACACACACACACACACACAAACCAGTGCCCAGCATTCCCCCTGAGTGTATGAGAAGGGAGAGTTATATATATATATATATATATTTCATTTTCCTTTTCATTCCCTCAGCACACACTGCCGTGACCTAAAGTGTGTGTGTGTGTGTGTGTGTGAGAGAGAGAGAGAAAGAGAATCCAAGTGATATTACAATCTGTATCTGTGTTCTTGTTTGGGGAGTGTGTGTGTGTGTGTGTGTGTGTGTGTGTGTGTGTGTGTGTGTTCCTGAATTATAAAACATATTGCACACCTTCCTCTATTTCATTTCCAGTGAAATCCACCAGCCTCCTTTCCTCCCAGAGAGCCTCTATCAGTCGTCCCCCGTCTGCAGACGGACCCCGCGGTCCTTTCATAGGAGTTGGCTGCTCTTTTTCACTCCGTGATGTTGAGGTTTGGGCTCTGGGGCCTCACCCTACACTAGCAACGTCGTCTTCCTTTCTGTTTTCTTTTTGTGTGGGGGACTTTTCCACCTCTTTGGCTTCATGCCCTTGTCTATGTCCTTTACTTTGAAAAAGTTATGTATTTGGGGGGGGGGGGGGGGTGTTATTTTATTATATTTACTTTTTAAGTCCAGCCTTAAGCACTTCCTGAGTCAGAGTCTCCACCCCCAAATCTGTCTGAAACACCACTGCAGTTGTTCTTTAATCAGCATCATGCCCATATAAGGACATCCAGGTCTGAGCTGTCCTGCTCTGAACCACTGTGCTTTGAAATTTGCTACATGCTAACAAGCTAGCACAGCGTCAACCCCACACAGCTCTTCAAGCTCTGTCCCGAGTGGAGATAAGAAGTCTGGCCAGTGTTATGGGGGACTTCCATTGCATGGTTTGTGATGATTGAGTAGTGTTCATTCCCAAAAAACAACAACCTTACTGCTGCCATTGTTGTGGTTTCCAAAGCTCACTGTTCTTGTTATGGTGCTTTTCCATGGCATGGTACCTACTTGGCTGATTTGGCTCCTGGTCCCTTGTAGCTTTTCCACTAGCACAGCGCCCCTGCTCCAAAATGTACCTGGTGTCATCTCAAATCCCCGTCTCTAAAGGCAACAGCGAGCTTTGGAAACCACAATAATCAGCGCTCTGCAAGGTTTACACGCGACGGTTTAGTCCCTACTCAGCTCGCTCTGAACCACGAGAGAACAGCGACTACAATAAAACCCAGTGCCAGGACCTCATTTATCTGACGGAGAAGGAAAAAAAGTAGGGATACCATAATTTTTCTGATGGACAAAAGCGGCTCAGACCCGGACGTCCTTTTACAGGCATCATGACGCTGACTGGTGTGTGACCAATCTGTGTGACCAACTCTAAACATGGAACTAAAATAACGAAACTGAAAAGTGCTCAGTACTGTACCATGGGAACACTCCGAATGTACTGTAAATAAACTCTAATAAAATGTTATGAGATGTTATCAACACATTAATAACCATAACTTGTTTACAGATCTTTAAATAAAAACAACCACAGCAATTCTCCACTCACTATCCACTCTCTCAGCTCCACTGACCACACAGGAGCACTCTGTAGTTCTGCAACTGCAGCCTGTAGTCCAAGTTGCTCTGCATACTTTGTTAGTCCATTTTCACCCTGTTCAACTATGATCAGGACCAACAAGCCCACAGGTGGATCAGACACAGCAGTGCTGCTGGAGTTTATAAACCCCATAGTGTCACTGCTGGGTTGAGAATAGTCCACCGCCTTGTGTCCACTGATCAGCCATTTCCATTGTAACAATTCATCAGTTTCCATGGTTACCCTATATCTGTTTCCATGGTTACTCTACACCCTTTTCTATGGTTGCTCTCAATATAGTGCACTATTATAGGGAACTGAACTCAGGAGGGTAGTGATCGATTTTGGACACTACCTCATGCGGGTTTTACCAAACAGCGCAGTGTATTATGGGTATCCGCTATACACTAGTGTACGTAAGTTGTACACTGTTGCTGTTTGTGGTGCATTGCGGGATTGTTTGTGTGCACTATACAGTGAATATAGCACAGTTCTGGACACAGCACAATGTTACAGAGTATATATTTCCATTGTAACTTTACATCCGTTTCCATGGTTACTGTACAGCGTTTACATTGTTACTGTACACTCGTATCCATACTTATGGTACACCTGTTGCACTTTATCTGCATCCAAATGTGGTGTGTGTGTGTGTATGGGGGGGGGGGGGGGTTTCTGATAAAGTGGCCTGTGAAGGTAGTGGACACTGAGTTTGTTTTGGAAGCACCTTTAAATGTCACGTGACCCTCTCGGCACATGTGTCCTCAATCACGTTTCAGGGCCAGCGTTTCTCACGTGACAAAGATGTAAAGTTTGGTATCAGATTGTCTCATTGTGGACCTTCCCTCATTCTTTCCCTCCTCTCTCTCTTTCTCTCTCTCTCTCTCCTTCTCTCCTCTGGTGTCAATGAATTGCATGTTTTTTCCTATCTATCATTTTTTTTCTATCTATTATTTTTCTTTTATTGTTGACTGTGACCTTTTATTGACTTCGGATCCTGAGCAGAGAACGTCACGTCTCTGAATAGATACAGGCTCGAAAAAAGAGGGGGAACTTTCTTTTGTTCTTTTTTCATCTTTTAAAAACAACCCCCCTGTACCTCCATCTCTCTCTCTCTCTCTCTCTCTCTCTCTCTCTCACACACACACACACACACATTTTCTAACTCTTTCTCTCTCTCCCTTTCCATCTACCTTCTTCTTTCCGTTTGTCTCTCCTGATCATTCTTTCTCTCGCCCACTTTCTTCTCCTTCTCTTTACTGTTAAATATCCTCTCCATCTCTCTCTCTCTCTCTCTCTCTCTCTCTCTCTGGTTCATTAGCCGGGTTGTGTTTGTATTCTCCTCATGTGCCGCTCCCTCCACACAACACTGGGCACCTGACAACTGGCACGAGTCAGAGAGAGAGAGAGAGAGAGATGGAAGAGGGACAGAGGATGGAGAGAAAATGAACAAATGGAAAGAGAACGAGAGAAAGAATAAAACGATGGAAATAAAAAACAAACAAACCTAACACTGAACCTAAACCTAACAGAGAGAGAGAGAGAGAGAGAGAGAGAGAGAGAGAGAGAGAGAATATAAAAGAGCAGGAAGAGAATGATAAAAGTAAGAGAGAATATGGAGAAACAGAGAGGAGAAAGAATGGAAAAGTAAAAGAATGACGGAAGGGAACACGTGAAGTAAAATGATGAGGGGAGAGAGTGTGAGAGAATGAAAGAAGGAAGGAGGGAGAGGGGCAGAGGGAGGGGGCAGCACGCGCAGTGAGTGAGTCTGTCTGGCACGTGAGGATAAAAATAGTCTGGTCGCTGCTATTTTTAGCGGGAGCTCCACCAGCTCTCTCTCTCTCTCTCTCTCTCTCTCTCTCTCCCCAGCCTCAGAATAAAGAGAGGGAGAAGAAACTCCACAAAAACGCGCCAAAAAGCTGCGCCCGCGTGCTCTCCTTTCTATTTTAAACACTACTCTCGTGGCGCTCGTGCATAATTCAGGGGAAGCCTTTAATGTAGCCGCGGGTGTGTTTGTGTGTATGGTGCGTGTGTGTGTGTTGGTGGGGGGGGGGGGGGGGGGGGGGGGGTGTTTAGACAGGGGTCGTTGCAGGACGCTGTCCAAGCATTCTCATTCTCTCCACCTCTCTTTTCATTCCTTCATTATTTTACCTTTCCTTTTTTCTACACCTCTGTCTCTTTTTCTCACATATCTCTCCTCTCTCTCCCCCTCTCTCTCTCTCTCTCTCTCTCTCTCTCTCTCTCTCTCTCTCTCTCTCTCTTCTCTCTCTCCTCTCCCACCCTCTTTCTCTCTCTCCTCTCTCTCCCTCATTATCTCCCCCCCTCTCTCTCTCTCTCTCTCACTCTCACTCCCCTCTCTCTCTCTCTCCCTCCCTCTCTCTCTCTCTCTCTCTCTCTCTCTCTCTCTCTCTCTCTCTCTCTCTCCCTCCCTCTCTCGTGTGTGTCCACGTTTTTTTCTCTGTCCTGTGGTCAGTGCAAACTAGAGCTGTGATAAAGCAGCCTGGGCACTCAGCAATTAGTGTTCTCCTCCGAGCATGTTGAGTGTATTCAGTTTTCAGAATAGAGCTCAGTATCTAGGGTTCCCTTATCTAGAGCCAAATATCTAGAACTGAATATGTAGGTCTGAATATCCAGAGCTGAATATCTAGGCGAACTCGCTTAATATTCTAGAACTAAAACATCTGGATGTTGGGGTTGCTCCAGATGTGTGTTGTGATTGATTGGATTCGGTGGCAGTGGGTCGCTGTGACAGGTCACTGACGGTCAGCGGTGTAAACAGAATAAATGTCAGAGGCTCATTTTCCACCCTGTGTGTGTGTGTGTGTGTGTGTGTAAACAGGGCCAGTGTGGTTGGTTCTGCACTTTTTACCATTCACAAACCTCAGCAGATGGTTCATTGAGCCCTGTGTGTGTGTGTGTGTGCGCATGCGTGTGAGAGAGAGAGACACTCATTGTTTTGCTTTTAGCTACAAAACTGCAACAGAGCTCTCTCTCTCTCTCTCTCTTTCTTATTCATCTGCTCTTTTCATTCTTACATCCCGCTATTTTTACTCTCTCTAACCCCCTCTCTCTCCTATCCCATTTTCTCTTTTTTCTCTAACATCCCTCTTTTTGTGCCCCCAGTCTCACGCTTCTTCTACTGAGACGTGTGTCCAACACACCGCTTCTTTTCGAACAGCCAGTAACTACCAATTATCACTCCAGAGAACACAGTTCCACTGTTCCGCAGCCCAGTTCTGGAGGGCTTTACAACCCTCTGGCTCACATATACCATTGGGCATGGACTGTGTGTGTGTGTGTGTGTGCGTGTGTGTGTGTGTGAGTTTTAATGTCAACTGACTTTATTACACAGGGCTCCTCTCGTTTACATCACACTTTCATGTGGAGGAGTGTATTAAACACACACACACACAAATATACTCCACAAGTAAGTGTGTGTACATGTGTGGGGGCTGCAGTGATGATGTCATTGTGTGGGTGTGTGTTTTCAGGTTCTGGTCATTGATGAGCTCCTTATTAGCATACACTCCTCTAACACTCTTTTAATCAAGTCTCTGTGGACACACACACACACACACACACAGAATGGGAAAGTCAGTGAGAGTGAAAAATGGAACCCAATAAAACAAGAATTGATACTGAGGTGCTCTTGCATGATTTCACCAGAGAGGTCTCCCTTGTTTCCAAAAAGTACACAGTAAAGTTTTAACATTTGTTCATTCATTCATCTTTTCATTTATTCGTTGATCTTCATCCTTATCAGTGTCATTGTGGATCTGACCCTTACCCAGAACCACAGTTTCACACACTCCCACACTCACACCTGTGGACAGTTTCACACACTCACCCTGTCACTCACACACACCCAGTCAGTCACTCACACACTCACCCTGTCACTTACACACTCACACCTGTGGACAGTTTCACACACTCACCCTGTCACTCACACTTTCACAGCTGTGGACAGTTTCACACACTCACCCTGTCACTCACACACACCCAGTCAGTCACTCACACACTCACCCTGTCACTTACACATTCACACCTGTGGACAGTTTCACACACTCATTCTGTCACTCACACATTCACACCTGTGGACAGTTTCATACACTCACCCTGTCACTCACACACACCCAGTCAGTCACTCACACACTCACCCTATCACTTACACATTCACACCTGTGGACAGTTTCACACACTCATTCTGTCACTCACACATTCACACCCATGGACAGTTTCACACACTCACAGTGTCACTCACACTTTCACACCTGTGGACAATTTCACACACTCACCCTGTCACTCACACACACTCACACCGGTGGATGGTTTCACACAATCACCAAGTCACTAACACACTCACCCAGTCACTCACTCACTTTCACTCACACACTCACCCAGTCACTCACACACTGACATTGTCACTCACACTCACCCTGTCACTCACACACTGACACTGTCACTCACACTCTCCCTGTCACTCACACACTCACCTAATCACTCACACTCTCACCCTGTCACTCACTCACTGACATTTTCACTCACCCTGTCACTCACACACTGACACTGTCACTCACACACTCACCTAGTCACTCACACCCTGTCACTCACACACTCACCTAGTCACTCACACACTGTCACTCACACACTCACCCAGTCACTCACACACTGTCACTCACACTCTCACCCTGTCACTCACACACTGTCACTCACACTCTCACCCTGTCACTCACACACTGCCACTCACACACTCACACAGTCACTCACTCACTGTCACTCACACACTCACCCAGTCACTCACACACTGACATTGTCACTCACACACTCACCTAGTCACTCACACTCTCACCCTGTCTCACTCACACACTGACACGGACACACACACTGTCACTCACACGTTCACCCTGTCACTCACACACTCACCCAGTCACTCACACACTGAAACGGACACACACACTGTCACTCACACGCTCACCCTGTCACTCACACACTCACCCAGTCACTCACACACGGTCACTCACCCAGTCACTCACACACTGACCCGGATACTCACACGCTCACCCTGTCACTCACCCAGTCACTCACACACTCACAAGGTCACTCACACATTCACACTCACCCAGTCGGTGCTGTGTTAAATCACGTGATCAGTCCGTGTTTGTTCTGCAGTGGGTCAGTGATGTCCGCTCCCTGCAGACGGACAGTGGTCAGTGAGTTCTTCTGTTTTCTGACTTTAGCTCTCCCTTCAAGGTTGTGTTTCAGAACAAAATAAAAAATAAAATGGCTGCCAAAAGTCCCTGAGGGCCCCACCACTCACACACACACACACACACACACACACAGCTCCTCCTCTTCCTGTCCACTGCTCAGTGTTAGGACAAAGCTCCTGCACATACGGAGCATCCATACGACAATTTACTGCCTTTTAACTTCCATTTACATCTCCACAAGGGCTTACTGTAACTCTCTCACACGCACATACTCACACACACTGCAGTACGTGTTCGCAAGCAATCCCAAAATGAAGTTTAATAAAATGATGTGTTACTGAACTAAATGGGTGGTTGCAGATAATGAATTGAACGAATGAATGAATGAGTCACTTTGAACTGATTTGGTCCGAACCAATTAAACTTGAGTCAGACTGAACTGATTTGGATGTGAATTGATTTTAACTAATTTGGTTTGAAATTTTTTCACAGATTTAAATGGAGATGGATTGAACTGATTTAGTTTGATTCACTTTGAACGATTTGGTTTGAATTGGTTTGAACTGGTTGTTTTGAGTTACCTGCTTCTGGATTGGCTCTTGATGTAAATCGAAATGCAGGACAAACAAACAAACTCTTCATGTAATTGTTTGATACTTGAGCCTGGACTCTGAACTGAGACTGAGACTGTAAACACACTCTTATCCACGACCTGCAAAACCTTCTCATGGCATTCAGCACAGGTAGGAAAGAGTGAGACCCAGCCTCATTTACATTCTCTCTCTGTCACCTCTAGCACTTAAAAGCCTTTTTAACAGCTTCAATCAGTTAAACATTTATTAATAAAACCAGGTGAAAATAACAAGAAAACAATAAAGCAATTTATATTAAATATATATTTTTATGTTTTTTGACCACTGCTTCCACACTTCTGGCAATAATTTGGACCAGATATTAGAACATTGCTGTGAGGAT
>NC_089800.1:53116246-53143746 GCF_029633855.1 Hoplias malabaricus
TGATAAAAAACAATATAGTGATACTGATTTTCTAATTCTTTCTGTAATCACGTGGTGAGTTACCTGTAATACGCTCCTTACACGAGGAGTTTAGACACAGTGAAATATCTCAACTTTAGTTTTTGTATTGTAATGATTTACGTTTGCTGTTCATATTCACACCCTGCACTTTGGTCATGTTGTAGATTTATATTGTAGATTATTTATATTTTTTTTACAAAATCAAAATCTTAAATAACTTAATGTTTACAAATTAGCAAATGTTTATAGATTTTTGTTACTTCGTCTGAATGTTTGAAACTGTTATATTTGTAAACAGTTTTGAATAAATAAAACCATTTAATATGAGGGTGTCATGGTGGAGCAGCAGGTAGTGTCTCAGTCAGAGCTCCAGGGTCCTGGAGGTTGTGGGTGTCGCTTTGGGTGACTGTCTGTGAGGAGTGTGGTGTGTTCTGTGTGTTCTCCCTGTGTCTGCGTGGGTTTCCTCCGGGTGACTGTCTGTGAGGAGTGTGGTGTGTTCTCCCTGTGTCTGCGTGGGTTTCCTCCAGGTGCTCTGGTGTCCATAAGTGTGAATGTGTGAGTGTGGGTCGTCCTGTAAAGGGGCATTGACCTGAATTGTATAACTGGTTTCAGACAATGAGTAAATGAATATTAATATAGAATTGATTATGTCCTAATAGATTGTGTTTTAAATAAATAAAATAATATTTCAGTGTTTTGTAGCATTGCTAAGATTATCGTTATGGACAAAATACCCTGAAATATTGTGATATTAATTTAGGGCTGTATCGCCCACCCCTACTTACCTTTTTATGTGGGGACCACAAGCTGGTTAAGATCAGGATTAGTTTTGGGGTAAAAACCAAGTTTAAAATTAGGGTCAGAGTTAGAAGAAGGGTTATGGTGGTGGTTTTGTTTATGTGTGTGTGTGTGCACCATATGTTTCCAGCTTCATACATATGGTCACATTATCACAGCTGAGAGAGCACAGTCTCCCAGAAGTGATCAGTGTTGACAGTAAGGGAGTGAGTGAAGGAAGGAAGGGAGCGAGTGAGGATAGATTTGGAACACAGCCCATTGTCTAATCTCTGCTGCTGAGCACACCTACAAACCCAGACTCAGAACAACAACCAACAACAACAGAACTTCAAAAGCGTGGAGGTTCATTCATATTCACGCTTCAATGTATGGTTATTAGCCCCCTTTCCTTTGTTGCCATTTCCTCGCAGAATCCCCCTTGCATTTTCCCTGCTGGTGAATCAGAAGATGTGTGATCCTGCGCCGTATTCCAAGCCTTATTCTCACATCCATGAAGTCTTTGGAATTTATATTCTTTTAAACATTGGGTCGTGTTGATGTTAACCTGCAAAACACCGGCGTCTAGACAGAAAAGGTCTTCTGTTCTTCTGCAGCTAGCGTAGATAAATCCCGTTTTGTCTCCTGACTGAACCCTGGAGTTCAGCCTGTTTACTGTCGGTGATCATATCGTGGAAGGAAAAGGAAGAGATGTAAACAGTATGATCTCCACAATTAGTTCATATACAAGTAACCCAGGTATTCTTAACCTTTCTTCACTCTGAACCACGAGGGCAGGGACTAAAAAAACCTGGGTCCCGGGCCAGGAGCAGATTTACCTGAAAAGCAAAAGCACCATAAGAGAACTGCAAATGTGCCACACCTGGGCCAAACATTCATTACTCTGTTGCCCGAGCTGGGAACTGAACCCTCGTCTTCTGTGTAGCAACAGTGGTGTTACCCACTACACTGACCAACCACCTTCACAAACAGAGAAACCTGGAGATGTCAAAACATCAAGGAAAACCACAGCTGAAGGATGAGGACCTTCAAGAACTCCAAGAAGGTGTGTACTGAGGACTCCAATGTTGGGAGTGTGTGTGTGTGTGTGTGTGTGTGTGTATGTGTGTGATTATGAATGGAGTTTGTTGATTGAGGTTCTTTCAGGAAATGCTTCCCTTTCGGCCAAACTTTCATGGTCCAGGTGCGCAGGCAGCAGGCAGACCATTATAACCCTGTCAGAGCTGAGGAAGATACAGAGGTCACAGAGGATCACACACACACACACACACACACACACACACACACACACACACACACACACGCACACACACACTCTTAGGCAAGGCCAGAGTTGTGGTGCGGTAGATTAAGCACTGAGTGAGTGAGAGGATGCGATGTATCTGTGGTGTAATGGTGTGAGAAGCTGCAGACGCCACACACAAGAGACAAAATACACAGATTGATGTCAATGAAGAGGAAGTGTCCAGTGGTCACTGCACACAAACACACACACACACACACACACACACACACACACATAATTACAGACTATCACAGTGGGTGCCAGCTCCTCCAGCAGTCCTCCGCACTGCAGTAGCAGTCTCTGCTCTTCGGGGATGCCTTTACACTAGTTACAGGCACATTGCTGCACGTATCTGATGGCATTCAGCCCCATAAACAAGTAGCAGGGTCTGGTACCTGAAAGATTAGGCACAGAATTCTCAAATGCATTGGATGGAGTGCCATCACTCCAGTGAACACAGTAATACTGCTTTCTTACCAAAGCTGGTGGGGCTTTGGAGCTTTATTCCCCCTGCGGCTGGTGCTTAGCATTAGGCCTGGTGACTTTAGGCTCATGTGCAGCTGCTCCAGAACTGACAGGTTCACTCTGTGTTGGGGGTTGAGTCACTGTTTCATAATATTTCTTTGATTTGTGTTATTGTTATCTTTTTCCCTAATAATTGTAGTGCATTTCTCTGCCTGACACACGTTAAAACACACACACACACACACACACACACACACACACACACAGGAGCAAGTTGTCAGAATTCATTTGCATTTAAATCAGAGCGAGAGAAATCTCCAGATAAAAGCAGACACCGGAGAATAAATAAACAGTTTGTGATGCACCCATATCCCCCATAATGCCCTGCTTCATTCCCCCAATCAAACCCTGCCTGTCACAATACAGTTCTCTCTCTCTCTCTCTCTTCCTCTATGTGTCTGTCTGTCTCTCTCTGTGATGGTAGAAAAGGGGTAGGTGGAGGAGACAGGGCAATGTGAGAGAGAAAGCAGGTGAGAGCTGGAGGGAGAGAGATACAGAGTCATGATGGGAGAGAGAGACAATAGAGAGGCAGAAGGAAGAGAGAGATGGCTGTAGGGGAGACAGGTAAAAGAGAGAAAGAAGTGAGGGGAGACAGGTAAGAACACGAAAGAAAGAAGAGGAATAATATTAAGAGGAGGAATAACTGCAGATGGAGGAAGAGGGATAGAGGAACAAAAACAAACTTAAACTAAAGAAACAGAAGAGAGAAAGAGACCGAACTATGCTACAATGTACTATTCTATAGTTACATTTATATAGCACCTTTCTAGATACCCAAGGATGCTTTACAATCCACACGGCTCAGAACACTCAATCTACACACACACACACACACACTGGTGAGAAGCGGCAGCCAAACGCACACAGCATACTCTCGACCAGGAATGACCGTCCACCTGGGCCACTGCATCAGGCACTAGGATTTCACCCAGGACAGAGTGCCAATCCATATCTGGGTACACACACATTCACTCACACATACAGACATTCACTCACATACACACCAGGACATTTTTTATTAGAGAAGCAAAGTCACCTACCCTCCATGCTTTTGGACTGTGGGAGGAAACCAGAGACCCTGGAGGAAACCCACGCAGACACGGGGAGAACATGGAAACTCCACCCAGAAGGGACTTGAACCCAAGATCCCAGCGCTGAGAGGCAAACATGCTAACCACTAAGCCACCGTGGCGCCCCAATTATTCTATACTACACTACCCTACACAACACTAAACTGCACTAAAATACACTGTACTACACTACACTAAAATACCATACACTGTACTATACTACACTACATTACACTGCACTAAAATACACTGTACTGCACTACGCTACAATTCACTCCACTGTACTTCACTACCCTACACTACACTGCACTAAAATACACTGTACTACACTACACTAAAATACCCTACACTGTACTACACTACAATGTACTCCACTATACTACACTACCCTAAAATACCCTAAACTGTACTGTAGTGTGCCACACTACACTATACTACACTACACCACACTAAAATACACTGTACTGTGCTGTACTATACTAAAATACCTTACACTGTACTACACTACACTAGAATACCCTACAATAAAATACACTGTACTGTACTGTACTACACTAAAATACCCTACACTGTACCACACTACATTACACTGCACTAAAATACACTGTACTACACTACACTAAAATACCCTACACTGTACTACACAACACTACACTATACTACACTACCCCACACTGCACTTAAATACACTGTACTATTCTACACTAAAATACCCTACACTGTACTACACTAAACTACACTACACTAGACTGTACTGAAATACACTATACTACACTACACTACAATATAGTACACTTTACTTCAGTACACTACACTGCATTACAGTATACTACACTGTACTGTACCTCAGTACACTATACTACACTGTACTGTTACAGTACACCATGTTATAATACTATGCTACACTACACTATCCTACTCTAGGTTGCACTATTCTACACTGAAATTCACTATACTTTACTGTGCCATACTACACTATACTGTACTATAGTACATTATATAACACTATAGGGTACTTTACACAGGGCTGTATTATCCAAGCCTGTTTTTTAAGCCAAATTTGTTCACAATAATTCATGTAAGTTTATATAGCCACATCTAAGATTCTAGTCCTGAATTTTTTTCCTGATGTGTTTTTCCTCCAGACCAACAATAGCCTTCATTCAGACTTCCATCAGACTTTTTTCTGTGTGAGTGTTCTTTATTATTCGGCTCATTGTGAGAGCTCTGGTGATGATTGTGTGGTCTTGGACGTGAAGATTTCACTATTTGCAAGAGCTTTTAATTTTTTTCCTCTTCTGACTGCTTTCAATCCACAGTTTCAGAGCTCCATTCAGACCCAGGCTTCGTTGTGGAGGAAGATAAAAAGGCCCTGAATGGAACGTCTCATTTAGACATTTTGCTAAGAAATATAAAGTATGTAATATAATGTGTCGGTATGTACACATCCCGCATGGCACTCTACAGAGTTAGAGAGCATCTTAGAGTTAAGGAATAGAATCCTAGAAATAGAGACTTTATTTTCTTCATTTACAGCTTTGGGGAAAATATATTTAACATATTTTTTAACCATCAACAAGAGTCACTGTGTCCACTCTGTGTCTTTACCCCAACTTCTATTCTCACAGGACACTTGCTTTCAGGTCCGTTCACATCAAAAATTCAGTCTTAGAGGCTGGGCCCTGGGGCGGTCAGTACATTGCTCTAAGAAACACCATCAGCTTCTTAATGTTGTTCTTTTTGTCTTTTTCGTTTTCTCAGTGCTGGTTTCTGCTTCTCTTCAGCTCCACATACTTTCAGACCCATACAGTTAAGGTGTGGGCTCCATGTGCCCAAAAAACACTATGGGTCTGAAAGGATGTGGAGCTTTTAAGAAGCCCCAACTCTGAGAAAAGGAAATAGACCTAAAGAAGTATGGTAGAAAAAGCTGCTGTTGTTTCTCAGAGCAATTGACTGACCGCCACAGAGCCCTGACCTGAACATAGCTGAGTGGGTTTGGGACTGGATTCAGAGAATTGCAACTAACTTCTAGGACTGAACTTTATCAAGGACAAAGGACAGAAGACAGACAGATGTTAAAAATAAAAAAATTTATTAACATGTAAAATCTCACACCTTTTCTTCCGAAATGATGGAAGATATTTCAAAACAAGTCACAGCAATACAATGTGTATGTTTTTGTTTATTTGTTTATATATAGTTTACAGTCCGTGGGACATGGCGTCCTCCACACATTTGTTTTCTGTGAGATATAAAAATGAAAAGTTCATGCACATTCTTTTCGCAGTACGAAATATCACAAGTTTCAGAGTTTGTCACGCCATGAATCTGATCCGTACTTTCACTGTGATCGCTTGGTTTGTTTGGGTTTTTTAAATCTTAATAAAAAAAAGAAAAATATTGTCATACATCAAATACCACGTGAACATGAGACAATATTTTATTCATTACTAAGTTTCCAGTAATTGTTTGAGCATGTCTATAAACACTGGGAGGAAAAAGTATTTTACTTTAGTTTATTTACGAAAAACTTACTGACCAAAAATTATTTGAATAGAGCCCTCATTGTATGACCCTGGATAGTACTCAAAATAAATTAGCTACTGAGTATTCGTTGCTTATGTGACAAATTTAAAGTAACAAATCTAACAGATGTTGAATATTTTACAAATTCTGGATGTCCAAAACCAGAATACAGGCTTAGTATGTTTCCCCATTCTGAAGCTTCAGCCTGGCACCATCTGAAATGTTTAATGGCACAGAAGTTCTTTGACATCAGAAAGCACCAAGAACTGTAAGTATTTTGTATTTTATTAACATAAGCCACTCGGACTTTGGTGCCACACTGAATTTTTCTTAGCTAACAAAGCTATCTAGACACTGCTAAGTAGCTACAGGAAGGTTTGGCCTTCTCTGGTCAACTTAAAAAATGAGTCTTTACTGTTGCTTAGCAACTCAGTAATAAACTCTATAAAACCAAAATTTACAAATATTAATTCTGACATTTTAAGTATCACCAAATTGTCCATATTTAACTCCACACCAAATATCAAAAATAATAATGCAAAGGCAAGAATACTCAAGGTAGGTGCCTTTGAACTGAGAACTGGCCAGGGTTACTAAGAGCGTAAATACAAATATATAAGTAGTCTTGATGAGATAATAATTATATGAATAATATTAATAATACCAAGAAAATGTAGATACTAAGTAGAATACTCCGTCTCACCATTGTCACAAGAGCAAGATTGTACATCATCATTACTAAGGTAGAATGCACCTCTCAGATACTTGCATAACAGTATCCAGAGTTACTAAGGTACAATTGTCTGGAAGATTCTGGAGGCGTGCTGGAGTACTTAGAGTTATCTGGAGTTACTAAGATACTGGAGTACTTGAATACCCATCTGGATTTACTAAGATACTGGAGTATTGAAGTACTCATCTAGAGTCACTGAAATAATGGAGTATTGAAGTACTCATCTGGAGATACTAAGATACTGGAGATCTCAAATACTCATCTGGAGTTACTAAGATACTGGAGTACTGAAGTACTCATCTGGAGTTACTAAGATACTGGGGTTCTCAAATACTCATCTGCGATTACGGAAATACTGGAGTACAAATCTGGAGTTACTAAGATACTGGAGTACTCAAATACTCATCTTGAGTCGCTGAGATACTGGAGAACTCATCTGGAGTTACTAAGATACTGGAGTTCTCAAGTATCATCTGGAGTTAATGAAATACTGGGGTACTCAAATACTCATCTGGAGTTACTAAGATACTGGAGTACTCAAATACCCACCTGGGGTTACTGAAATAATGGAGTATTGAAGTACACATCTGGAGTTACTAAGATACTGGCGTACTCAAATACCCATCTGGATTTACTAAGATACTGGAGTATTGAAGTACTCATCTGGAGTTACTGAAATACTGGAGATCTCAAATACTCATCTGGAGTTACTAAGATACTGGCGTACCCAAATACCCATCTGGATTTACTAAGATACTGGAGTATTGAAGTACTCATCTGGAGTTACTGAAATACTGGAGATCTCAAATACTCATCTGGAGTTACTAAGATACTGGAGTACTCAAATACTCATCTCGAGTTGCTGAGATACTGGAGAACTCATCTGGAGTTACTAACATACTGGAGTTCTCAAGTAAAATCTGGAGTTACCGAAATACTGGAGATCTCAAATACTCATCTGGAGTTACTAAGATACTGGAGTACTCAAACACCCACCTGGGGTTACTGAAATAATGGAGTATTGAAGCACACATCTGGAGTTACTAAGATACTGGAGTACTCAAATACTCATCTGGAGTTGCCGAGATACTGGGGTACTCAAATACTCATCTAGAGTACCTAGGATGCTAGAGTAATGGAGTACTAATTTGGAGTTACTAAGACACTAGAGTACTGAAGTATTCATCTACAATTACTAAGATACTGTAGTGCTGGAGTCATCACCTGGAGCTAATAAGATACTGGAGTACTAAAGTACTCCTCTGAGGTTAACAAGCTACATGAGTACTGGAGCACTCTTCTGCAGTTACTAAGATATACGAGTACTGGAGTACCCATCTAGAGTTACTAAGGTACAAGAGTACTGGACTCATCTAGAGTACTAAAGTACTCATCTGGAGTTGCTGAGATGATAGAGTACTGGAGTACTCATCTGGAGTTACTAAGATACAAGGGTAGTGGAGTACTTATCCGGAGTTACTAAGATACTAGAGTACGCATCTGAAGTTACTAAGATACTAGAATACTAAAGTACTAATCTTGAGTTACTAAGATACTGGAGTACTAATGTACTGGACTACTGGTATACTCAGTTTACTAACTTAAGAGTAACCTTTTAGTGACGAATGGTGAGACGAATTTGTAGATGCATAGAATTACACACAGTCATATAGTCACATGACAAGTTTCGTTACTAAGATACCAGGTAAGATTGTAAACCGAAGGAGTGTTACCATCCTTCTCAACACAGTTTCGTTGTGCTTTTATAGTCCCCTCTCCATAGGACCTCTGCTTCAGTCAAAAATTACTAAGACTTCAAGTGAGACAGTTAGCATAAACAACATAAATCTTAGCATGAGTATAATGCAGCTTGTATATCAAACATCTCATATACTGTACGGATGAGGTTTGGAGGGGACTAGTACTCCATAATTCCATAAATTCTTATCAAAAGAAAAATGTCCTAATAAATATTTTAGGCTGCTTTCCCAGAACCAGATTGAGAACTTATCCCCGAAAAATTCCAGTAACACTTTCAATGAATATCATACTTAAAAGACTCGATAAACACATTACAAACCATTCATAAAGCATTATAAACATGGATACACAATTTCATAAAAGTGCATTACATTTCATGACCATGCTAATTGTGAACTGTATGAATCGTTAGCATGGTACATTGTGAAAAATGTTTATGCCACGATGTCATAAACTCAGATAGAAAAGTGCATTTCCTGAAGAGAATGTAGAGTGATTGCAGAGTGTAGGTGCTTCTCGGGTGGTTGCCAGGGTTTTGCTAGGTGGTTGGTTGCTATGGTTTGGCTAGGTGTCTTTTTTCTAGTATTCCAGGTGTTTGCTAGTGTATTGCTGAGTGGTTTCTGGGGTACATTAAAGATGACTGCTATGTTATTCCAGTTTGTTGCTAGGGTGTGGTTTGAACATAACAAAACAGTTGCTATAGTCTCCCAAGTGGTTGCTAGGGTGATGCTAAAAAGTTGGCTTGGTATCCCTTCAGGTTTCCTCTTTTGGCATATATTGCTGTGTGGTTGCTATGGTAACTTTGGTGGTTGCTAGGATGTTTCTTGGTAGTTGAAAGTGCTCCAAGTGGTTAACAGACTACAGTACTGTAGCATTTCAGATGGTTGCTGGGGATTTTTGTATTATGAATATTATCTATAATTTATTCATGAATGTTAATTACATGTAATGCATAATAAAAGTGGCTATGTGCAATTTTATACATAGGCTAATTATATGCCTTTTTAATGGTGTTTTATAATTTAGTTTTAAGGTTTAAGATTGACACATTATAGGTACAAAAAAAATTAATAAATAATAAAAATCCCTTTATAAAATCACCAAGTTGAGCTTAAGGGATTTCACACAAATAAACATCCTTTAAGCTCAGTACAATTCATCATATCCATATTCTGTTTTAAATTACAGTCATTCAAAGAACAGACACCATTGTTTTATTATTAAACGTAATAATTGCTATGTTACATTTCACAGAGACCCTCGATTGTCTTTAAAATCTACGTTTACTTGCTTTTCTTATTACGTCCAGCACCGAAGACTGGACTCAGTTTGAGGCTTAAGTTAAACCCCTGTTTTGTCGATACAGACGTGTGCAAAGGTTTCAGCACCCCCTGATCAAACATACAGGTTTAGTAACATTTCCTCTGTAGGAGACCGTGTTAAATATAGCATATCATTTCAGTGAGTTCCTGATAGAGAAATAAATAAATAAATAAACCAAGAAATAGTTGAATTGAATCTAATAAGTTACTGTATTCTTATTATTTATGTTTCATTTATATTTCTATTATTATTATTATTATTATTAATGTTTCTGTCTAAACTTTTACACACGTCTCAGTATTATTTGAAAATTCAAGATTTTACTTGTTTTTGAGGCTTAATAATCAGACACCTTTTATACAAAATTTTAAGTGCTCACAGTTTAGAGTCAAACACACACACACACACACACACAAATATTATATAGACTTACATTCAACTTTTGGAGGCTTACACTAACCTTAACCAATAACTACAACCAGCCAAACCCTACACTGACACGAACACAGTGACCCTCACAGAAAGCACTTCTCCTTCCTTTATTTTGTATTGTGTTCAGGGGGTGGGGCTAATCAATGCTAATTACTAGTACTTTATGTCAGGTATGTGTTCCCCACTTATTTTCAGTGTAGAATCTCAATGGATATGTTTGACCAGAGCCGGGCATGTTTGTGCTCTCTGAGCAAAAGCACTGGACAGCAGAACTCTAAAATTACACCTGCCTAAGTAGGGCATGGACATCAGCATTAAAAATCACCCAAACGCTGGGCTTTGTGAGCGCTTTGTCCTGAGCCTGCAGGAACAGAACTGGACCAGAAACACTCGGATGATGTTTCTGATTCAATAATAAATGATTAAATATTAATTAGCCCCTGCTGTAACAGATGTGTATTGTGTAGGTGATATAGTGAGGGACTGATGAATAGTTGTTAATTAGGTATTAGTATCGTGCTGCTGATGTCTGTGCTCTGTGTACGTGTGTAATTTATGAATATTTCATAAAGCAAGGGGCCATTTTCAACCCGTCTAGTCGATACTGACCCAAATATAGCAGAACTCCTGGCAGGTGTATGTGTGTGTGTGTCTTGTTCTGTGCATTAAAGCATAAATAGTTTGTTAATTTAATTTATGACACCATTCTGATAAAGTGGCCAGTGAGTGTCAGCAGAGGGGGGGGTTTTCTGATAAAGATAAAGTGGCCAGTGAGTGTTAGTAGAGGGGGGTGGGGGCTTTCTGATAAAGCAGCCAGTGAGTGTCAGTAGAGGGGGGTGTGTTGATAAAGTGGCCAGTGAGTGTCAGTAGAGGGGGGGGTGTTTCTGATAAAGTGGCCAGTGAGTGTCAGTAGAGGGGGGGTGTTTCTGATAAAGTGGCCAGTGAGTGTCAGTAGAGGGGTGGTGTTTCTGAAAAAGTGACTAGTGAGTGTCAGTAGAGGGGGGGTGTTTCTGATAAAGTGGCCAGTGTGTGTCAGTAGAGGGGTGTGGTGTTTCTGACAAAGTGGCCAGTGAGTGTCAGTACAGGGGGGTGGTGTTTCTGATAAAGTAGCCAGTGAGTGTCAGTGGGGGGGGGGGTGTTTCTGATAAAGTGGCCATTGAGTGTCAGTAGAGGGGGGTGTGTTGATAAAGTGGCCAGTGAGTGTCAGTAGAGGGGTGGTGTTTCTGATAAAGTGGCCAGTGAGTGTCAGTAGAGGAGTGGTGTTTCTGATAAAGTGGCCAGTGAGTGTCAGTAGAGGGGGGGTGTTTCTGATAAAGTGGCCAGTGAGTGTCAGTAGAGGAGGGTGGTGTTTCTGATAAAGTGGCCAGTGAGTGTCAGTAGAGGGGTGGTGTTTCTGATAAAGTGACCAGTGAGTGTCAGTAGAGGGGGGTGTTTCTGATAAAGTGGCCAGTGAGTGTCAGTAGAGGGGGGTGGTGTTTCTGATAAAGTGGCCAGTGAGTGTCAGTAGAGGGGGGGTGTTTCTGATAAAGTGGCCAGTGAGTGTCAGTAGAGGGGGGGTGTTTCTGATAAAGTGGCCAGTGAGTGTCAGTAGAGGAGGGGTGTTTCTGATAAAGTGGCCAGTGAGTGTCAGTAGAGGGGGGGTGTTTCTGATAAAGTGGCCAGTGAGTGTCAGTAGAGGGGGGGTGTTTCTGATAAAGTGGCCAGTGAATGTCAGTAGAGGGGGGTGTTTCTGATAAAGTGGCCAGTGAGTGTCAGTAGAGGGGAGTGTTTCTGATAAAGTGGCCAGTGAGTGTCAGTAGAGGGGGGTGTTTCTGATAAAGTGGCCAGTGAGTTTCAGTAGAGGGGGGGTGTTTCTGATAAAGTGGCCAGTGAATGTCAGTAGAGGGGGGGGTGTTTCTGATAAAGTGACCAGTGAGTGTCAGTAGAGGGGGGAGTGTTTCTGATAAAGTGGCCAGTGAGTGTCAGTAGAGGGGTGGTGTTTCTGATAAAGTGGCCAGTGAGTGTCAATAGAGGGGGGGTGTTTCTGATAAAGTGGCCAGTGAGTGTCAGTAGAGGGGGGGTGTTTCTGATAAAGTGGCCAGTGAGTGTCAGTAGAGGGGGGTGGTGTTTCTGATAAAGTGGCCAGTGAGTGTCAGTAGAGGGGTGGTGTTTCTGATAAAGTGGCCAGTGAATGTCAGTAGAGGGGTGGTGTTTCTGATAAAGTGGCCAGTGAGTGTCAGTAGAGGGGGGGTGTTTCTGATAAAGTGACCAGTGAGTGTCAGTAGAGGGGGGGTGTTTCTGATAAAGTGACCAGTGAGTGTCAGTAGAGGGGGGTGGTGTTTCTGATAAAGTGACCAGTGAGTGTCAGTAGAGGGGGGTGGTGTTTCTGATAAAGTGGTCAACTACATTGTATGTACACTGACTGTCCAGTTTATTGGAAACATTTGGGGCTGGGGAAGCGCAGTGTAAAAGATGAGTATGGAATTTAACAGGGGGTGTGGATGTTCTCAGTGTTAGCGGGAGGGCTGAGGTATTAGCATAGCCGCAGCATTTGGGGAACGTTGAGGTAACATTTGTTGAGGGACCCAGGCGTTTCCTCTGAGCTGCTCATTAGCTGCTAGTGCAGGATTAAGAGTTCTGGGAGGTTTTAAGGTGGTTTGAGGTTATGGGAGCTGAAGGGGGTGTTAGTGTGATTTAACGGCTGCTAAAGTGTTGCAGTAGCGGGAAAACCTTAGAGCTAACAGGCTGTAGATAGAAGTCTCAGTGACTCTCCCTGATGTTTTAATGGTGAGAGTGAGCGTCAGTAGAGGAGGGGTGTTTCTGATAAAGTGGCCAGTGTAAGTAGAAGGTGGGGGGAGGGGGGGTTGTTTCTAATAAAGTGCCCAGTGAGTAGTTGCCGAGGGATGGAGTGTCATGATAATGAGAAAAACTGCAGATGAAGAAATGAGAAACCTGCTGTTAATCTGATTGACTAAAAGCTAAACGCTAACACGTCTAAACGTCTGTGTTCCAGCTGCAAAGCCATCATCTTTTATTGGTTTTTCGAGCACTGCCTGTTTTTATAACAACCAAACGAGTCATTAAATAAAACCAGAATGATTATGGAATATTAACCAGAGTCTATGTGCCATGTTAATGGATTGTTTTACAGAGTGTTGAACAAATGTTTCGCTAGTGCTGAGTTAGTGCCATTAACATCGCTAATAGCCTGCTGTTTTAGATCTGAGGTGTGTGTGTGTGTGTGTGTGTGTGGGGTAAATTTGGATGTGTTGTAATTAAACAGTAGACTGTTTGATTCAGAACAGTGGGGTCTTTTCTTCAAGTTTTTAAAAAGCTCAAGGCTAGTTCAGTGTTAGCATCAGGATTAGGCTCAGCTTTTAGACTGAGATTAAGCTTGGTCTTAGTGTCTGGTTTAGATGTTTGGTTGCAGCTAAGTTTAAGGTTAGGATAAAGATTTTTTAGTGTAAATTAAGTTTGACTTAGATTCTGGGATAGAGATATTTTAGTTTAGTTGAAGTGTTGAGTTGAGGTTAAGGCTGATGTTTACAGCCGGGTTTAGGTTTGGTTTGAGATTAAACCTAGGATTAGAGTTTGGTTAGAAATTAGAACTGAGTTTTACTATTAGAGTTAATTAGATCTTGGGCTACACTTGGGCTGTCAACATCCATAACATTAATGCCATTTTGTTTCTCCACTCACTGTCCATTCTCTCAACTCCACTAACCACACAGGAGCACTTTGCACTTTTACAATTACAGCATTTAGTCTATCAGTTACTCTGCATACTTTGTTACCCCACTTTCCCCCTGTTCTTCAGTGCTCAGGACCCCCACAGAGCAGGTGTGATGTGGTGGTGGATCATTCTCAGCGCTGCAGTGACACTGACGTGGTGGTGGTGTGTTAGTGTGTGTTGTGCTGGTGCGAGTGGATCAGACACAGTTCTGCTGCAGTTTTTAAAACCCTCAGTGTCTGGACTGAGAACAGTCCACCGACCAAAAACATCCAGCCGACAGCGTCCTGTGTCACTGATGAAGGACTAGAGGACGACCGACACACACTTTTCCTTTTTTATTTTTTTACTTAATTGAAAGCACAAAGCTGAATAAAGGAAACGTTATACGAGTTAAATTAATAATTTTACTTTTTGTCAATAAACATTTAGCTGTGCATCAGTGGCTACTATATTATCTTTTAAATTGGTGATACAGGTAAATCAAAACAGCCAGGTAGAAGAATACTCTTAATTGTCTCTAAATTAAATGTGTTCATTTTGAATGGGTTTATATATACACCATTAAAATTATTAATATGCAGCAACATGTTGGTACCATTGGGTACTGTGCAGCGACAGATGAGCTACTGTCTCTGACTTTACATTTACAAGGTGGACCAACGAGGGAGGAGTGTCTCACAGAGTGGACACAGGGTTTGAAAACTCCAGCAGCACTGCTGTGTCTGATCCACTCGCACCAGCACAACACACACTAACACACCACCACCACGTCAGTGTCACTGCAGCACTGAGAATGATCCACCACCACATCACACCTGCTCTTTGAGCCAACGATGTAGGTGTGTCTAACAGAGTGGACAGTGAGTGGGCTTAAGCACCTATGTCAAGCCTTATTAGGTGTAATGTATGCCATATAATGTCTTACAAATGAGTTACGAATACAGGATTCATAGGAAGCATTACTGCTAGTTACACTCCTTATTGAGCCAAAGCTCCTCACGTATTTGAGTGTTGTTTGAGGCTACCCTCTTCTGATACACTAGACTGAATGTAGACTTCTTACCAAATAAAACTTTAGTCTGTTTTGCTGTTGTTGTTATTTCTGGACGACTGAACTCAGAAGTATGTTCCTATATTTTGCTGGATGTGTTTCTTGGAAGTATCTTGGAACGCATCATTAGCCTCCTCTCTATGCCATGATACCAGCCCCTGTGAGGCATCATAGTAAGGGAAGGCCTCTGAATGCCCAGCTGCCCTTTTCACTTCTAGGACTCTAAAACATTTCTAAGGGTCCTGGGGTTTCTGGCCTCACTCTTCATACTCCAGCCATCACAGTTGTTTTAACTAGGCTACCTAGGCTAGTTTAGGCTAGATTGCCTTTAAAATAAGCTTATCCAAACAGAAAGTTAATCTGTGTCTTTCACTGTTATTACAAGTTAAGATAACTCTGAATTTTAAGGCAGCCCTGAAACTAGTGTAAGTTAGAACAGTTAGGAATCCTAGATTTATAATGAACATAAAAGGTGTCATATGGCTAACACAAAGCCTTATAATGCCTGATATTAGCTTGTATATGTTGGTAAGTAGTTACTGGCAAAAATTATATGAGCATTTAATAAAGTCAAGATTCAGTAATGCATTATAACCCTGTTGAATATGAATACTGTAAACACTGTAATGTGGGCCAAAGCATGGCAGAAAAATGCAGATGTAAACAGTCATCTGTTTGGGTGTGGCTAGCTAACAAACCAGCTAACTCCCCAACCATTAATATTCATTCATTATCTGTAACTGCTTATCCAGTTCAGGGTCGTGGTGGGTCCAGAGCCTACCTGGAATCATTCGGCGCAAGGCGGGAATACACCCTGGAGGGGGCGCCAGTCCTTCACAGGACAACACAGACACACATTCACACCTACGGACCATTTTGAGTCACCAATCCACCTACCAACGTGTGTTTTTGGACTGTGGGAGGAAACCGGAGCACTCGGAGGAAACCAACCAAAAGGAGAACACACCAACTCCTCACAGTCACCCGGAGCGGGAATCGAACCCACAACCTCCAGGCCCCTGGAGCTGTGTGACTGCGACACTACCTGCTGCGCACACACATCTACTAACACATATTAGCACAATTAGAGTTACTGCTATTTTGGATCTGCCATATTGCTATACAAAGCCCAAACAGCACTGTGGCCAAAGCCGCAGCGCTATTGGTCAAGGTCATGAATTCTCATGTCACTGTCCTCCACACTCTAATTTGAATTTTTGCTAATGAAATAAGCTAACCCTGAATATTTTTGATGGTTAATTGCTAATTGAAGCAAATTCCATTTAAATCAGTGGAACTAAAGACTGCTGCAATACTCTTGCTTTATAATATGCTGTGCATGTAAGGTCTGGCTTTAAAGTGGTCTACAGGGTCCATATATAATTATTATAATGCATTATGATTCCTTAATGAATTGTGTCCTGCTTAAAGCAACACTAGGTAGTATTTTTACCTTAAAATTACAGCTTCAAATCATTGTGATGCTCCACTAACAGGTAGAACAGAGCATCTTTCATTGCTACCTCAGGCTCAACCCTGCAGAAACTACACTATGTAACTTTTCAAGGCAGGAAGGATACCACCTTACATAGTGTTTCTTTAAGGCAATTGCCAGACACTGTAAGATATCATGTATCATAACACCAACCTCAGCCTTTCTGATGCATTATAAATATAGGATTCCCAGCAAGTGTTACCCATATTCTGTGTTTACATTGTTCCAGCCAATGGTCACTCAGATGCTCTCAGCCTTGGGCTGGTCATTGTTGTTGTTGCCAGGCGACTGCTTGTTGCTCCGCTCCGTGCCGCCACGGGAGGTCTCCTGCAGGAAGAGGCGGGGCTTACAGAGCGCCAACAGGATGCGACGGTACTCCCGTCGGAAGTTTTGGTTCAGGAGGCCATAGACCACGGCGTTCAGGCACGAGTTAAAGTACGCCATGAAGTAGCTGACCACAAAGAGCCAATCAGGAACGAGCGGCGCCACTCGGGGCGGGTCCACGGCCACGGCAAGGCCAATCAGATTCAGCGGAGCCCAGCACACAGCAAACAGCACAAAGACCACAAACATGGTCAAGAAGTGACGCAGCTCGCTCGGCCGGAGGCGGGGCCTAACGTCGCTGGTCACACGCCTCCTCACCTGTAACAGGAACATGACACAGCCTTTTAAGGAGTTATGGTATATGACATAATATTCATTCATTCATCTTTTGTAAGAACTTCATCCTCATCACGGTCACAGTGGGTCCCTGGTTCAGTGCATGTGCACATAAATGTGTGAATCTAGAGCAGGAATCTAGTCAGAAAACGAGTCGTTCTGATTGTGCTCCACTTCTGACGTCAAGTGCAGAGACTTTAGAATGAGCCCGCCCCCTCATCTGAGTCTGTCCAATCACAGCGCTGGACCCGTGTTTATGTGAGAGCACAAAGACGAGGTTAAACACAGCAAAACAAAAAGAAATAAGAGCACTAAGTAAAAACATAGAAAACGAGAATGGAGAAGAAAGAGAAACAAGTGAAAACAGCTAAAAAACCAGAGCTTCTGCTCCTTGCTCCTCACTGCTGTGCGCTCGGGGTTGGGACACACAGTTACACACAGACACACACTGTTACACACCTGCAGCACCAGGACCCAAATCCTCAGGTAGCAGAAGGTTACAACGGCGATGGGCAGCAAGAAGTGGACGGTTACCACGGCGATAGTGTACCCAGCGCTGGTGGTCTGGCTGAAGGTGCATGAGTAAACCCGGGGGTCATAGGACAGTGAACCCAAGGCCAAGTTTGGCAGGATGGCAATAGCCGTAAAAACCCAGACCAGGATCAACAGAGCGGAGGTCCCGGCTCGTCCGTATACCTTCTCGTACCTAAGATAATAACACAGCTGACTTAACCTGGCACACAATGTTAATGTGAATGATTATCTTATATAGTTTATTGCATATTAAATACTAAAATCTAACGTGGATGGTGTGGACAGGGTGGTACCTGCTGGCCTGGCAGATGAAGCAGTAGCGGTTGATGGCGATGGCGGTGATGTTGAAGATGGAGCCGATCACACTCGCCCCCATCAGGAAGCCACTGACTTTGCACTCCATTTCCCCCGGCAACCACCCGGCATGCAGCATTGCGTGGAGGACCAGAGGATACGGATAACACACCACCAAAAGGTCCGCAAAAGCCAGGCTCACTACAAACACGTTCCCTGCAGCACACACACACAAACCATATACATTATGTTATGATACAGTACAATACAAGACGTACTAACATTTAGATTCAGTATGAATGTGTTACAATATGATATGCTTCTACACTTTAGTGTAAAGTATGACCTCACTCCACACAGTATGATAGGTATCGATTCCCGCTCCAGGTGACTGTCTGTGAGGAGTGTGGTGTGTTCTCCCTGTGTCTGCGTGGGTTTCCTCCAGGTGACTGTCTGTGAGGAGTTGGTGTGTTCTCCCTGTGTCCCCGTGGGTTTCCTCCAGGTGACTGTCTGTGAGGAGTGTGGTGTGTTCTCTCTGTCTCTGCGTGGGTCTCCTCCGGGTGACTGTCTGTGAGGAGTTGGTGTGTTCTCCCTGTGTCCTCGTGGGTTTCCTCCAGGTGACTGTCTGTGAGGAGTTGGTGTGTGCTCCCTGTGTCCTCGTGGGTTTCCTCCAGGTGACTGTCTGTGAGGAGTGTGGTGTGTTCTCCCTGTGTCCTTGTGGGTTTCCTCCAGGTAACTGTCTGTGAGGAGTGTGGTGTGTTCTCTCTGTATCTGCGTGGGTTTCCTCCGGGTGAGTGTCTGTGAGGAGTGTGGTGTGTTTTCCCTGTGTCTGCGTGGGTTTCCTCCGGGTGACTGTCTGTGAGGAGTGTGGTGTGTTCTCCCTGTGTCTGCGTGGGTTTCCTACGGGTGACTGTCTGTGAGGAGTTGGTGTGTTCTCCCTGTGTCCTTGTGGGTTTCCTCCAGGTGACTGTCTGTAAGGAGTGTAGTGTGTTCTCTCTGTGTCTGCGTGGGTTTCTTCCAGGTCCCCCGGTTTCCTCCCACAGTACAAAAACACACATTGGTAGGTGGATTGGCAACTCAAAAGTGTCCATAGGTGTGAGTGAATGTTTATGTGTGTGTATGTTGCCCTGTGAAGGACTGGCGCCCCCTCCAGGGTGTATTCCCGCCTTGCGCCCAATGATTCCAGGTAGGCTCTGGACCCACTGCGACCCTGAACTGAATAAGGGTTACAGATAATGAAAGAAATGCATGTAATACGATACATTACATTTCATCCATTAGGATATAGAACGGTATAAAAGCAGACAATACATAACACTACATTATGATTTAACACAATATGATTTATTTTTGTTTGTTGTTATGTTACTATTTGACATGTAAAAATTAGAATTAATATACAATACATTACTGTAATTTATAATCGAATACATTACAATATATTACAATTCAATATATTTTAATACAATTCATTACAAAATTGAGTAATATAATACATTATGATACATCACAGAGCGATATATTGCGATACATCTTGATACAATGCAGTTTGATATATTACAATGTATTATGAAAAATTACAGTTTGATCCATTGGAATACAGTGTATTTATGTAATTTATGACTCGCTGTGCTAACTTACTGTAAAATATATATCACACGATATATGACATACAATGCCCTGCAGTGCATTATAATGATAGAGTACTATGAAAGATGATGTTGCAAATTCATGGCTCCAATATTCGGCCAATCAGACGAGCTCGATTTTTTCTAGGCCTTTTCTGATTGACTCATGTTCTCTAAAAAACAAACACATAAACAAACAAACAAACAATCACTGGTTTACGCCCCAACGTCAGAGGAAGTGAAGTGCCAGGTGTGTGTCACCATGGAGACACACACACCCCATTAAACTAAATAATAATGCTGTAACTCGCCCGATTTCCCTGTGCTCTCAGGTGAGGGAGCCTCAGAGTCACAATGAAAACACTTTGTGTTTTGTTTTGTTTCATGTTTTTGCTAAGATTCATTTTACGTTCCTCTCGCTCTCTCCTTCATCTCTTTACCTTCTACATCTCACGCTTCCTTCGCTCCGAGCTCAAATCTGCTACGTAAATAAAACACCATCATATACACCAACACTTATACACACAAAAACAAACACCTATAAACAAACACACACACACACACACACACACACATACTTTTATACACACACAGTCCAGTCTTTCACACATACACACACACACAATTATATACACACAGACCTACACACACATACTTTTATACACACACACACACACACACACACACACACACACAGTTTTACACAGGCGCACAGTCTTATACACACACACACAAACATACACACACAGTTTTACACAGGCGCAATCTTATACACACACACACACACACACACATTCAGTTCAGTGTAGGTCAGGTTAATTCAGTTCAATTCAGCTGGTTAAAATTTGATTCTTTACAATTAAATTTGACTCAGTTCAGTAAATTTGAAGTTTGATTCAAATCATTTCAGTTCGGTTAAGTTCATTTGAACTGCAGTTAAGTCTGATTCGATTCATGTCAGTTCTATTCAGTTGATTAAGTTGGATTCACTTAAGCAGATTCATTAGGTTTGAGTTTCTTAATTTCACAGAAATGTCACTCTCCAAACGAGCCTCAGCATCCAGCAGTGAGAGTAAACACACACACACTAACAAGACAGTAATGAACAGAAGAGTAATAATACACACAAATGAGGACTGTGAGTAAACTCATACCAGGTCAGGGTGTGTGTGTGCGTGTGTGTGTGCGTGTGTGTGTGCGTATGTGTGTGTGGGGGGGGTCAGGATTAATATTCAGGGGATCAGAATAAATCAGAAAATGAGTGTACTGTTTACACATATCCTGTTTACATCATGGTTACATCCAGTTACCATTTACATAACAAATACACTTCAAATTACAGTGCCCCCCCCACCCCCATACTTATGGTTTTGTATTGTCTTGTATTGCATTGTATTGTATTGTACTGTATGGATATTGTTTTGTATTTTCTTAGCCATATCTTTTGCACTTTAATGTGTATGCACTGTTTTATGTTGCACTAGTTGCACTTTAATGTTGTGTATTGTTTTATGTTTTATGTTTTTGCACTTTAATGTGTGTGCACTGTTTTATGTTTGTGGCACGGTGGCGCAGCAGGTAGAGTCGCAGTCACACAGCTCCAGGGGCCTGGAGGTTGTGGGTTCGATTCCCGCTCTGGGTGACTGTCTGTGAGGAGTTGGTGTGTTCTCCCCGTGTGTGCATGGGTTTCCTCTGGGTGCTCCGGTTTGCTCCCACAGTCCAAAAACACACGTTGGTAGGTGGATTGGCGACTCAAAAGTGTCTGTAGGTGTGTCTGTGTTGCCCTGTGAAGGACTGGCGCCCCCTCCAGGGTGTATTGATTCCAGGTAGGCTCTGGATCCAAAACCTCATCATCATTCAGTGGATCAGTGTGTATTTCCATTTGGGACTGCTGAGTTCCATACAGTGTACACACACACACACACACACATGCACAAACGCACGCAAAACACACACACACACACACACACACACACTATGTAGGAGTAGATTGATAGTGAATTGGGTGCTGTACTGTATTTGTTCTATACATCAGAGAGAGAGAGAGAGAGAGAGAGAAAATGGAGCCAGAAAAAAAGAGGCGAGTCATCTGTACCACACACAGAGAAACAATATATTCATTGCATCTCTCTTTTTCTCTCTTTCTCTCTCTCCCTCTGTATCTTTCTCTCTCTTTCTCTCACTCTCCTGCTTTTCTCTCTCAATCTTCAGTTTTTTTCTGTATTTATTTCCTGCTCTCCATGTTTCACGCAGAGAATACAGCGAAAGACAGAACTGGGTTCAGCACAAATCCAACATTTTCCCAAATTGCATTAAACACACACTGAAACACACACTGACACACAGACACACACACACACACACAAACACACACACATACACACACTGACACACACACACACTGACACACACACTAAATTACAGCTCTGCTAATCAGTCTGACTGGAAAACTCAAGACGATCATTTTATAAATTTTACAAACACATTTCCAAATTCCTCCCAGGTGCCGCCGTTAAACACAGGCTTCTTTCACTGCAGTAACTCTCTGTTCTTCAGGGAGGGGTTACACCAGCCACTGGAACATAGCTGTGAGGAGCTGATGGTGTTCAGCCTTCACATCAGCATCAGTGAGGGTCGGGGGCTGGTGCTGGTGATTAGTTCTGTATCTCTCTCTCTCTCTCTCACACACACACACACACCACTCCTACTCATCCCAGAGGAATTGGGCAGAGCAGGTTGTGGATCTGCCGTTAGGAGCGGAAATTCTTTGGGTTTCTGGGCTAAAATAAGTCGATTATTCCTAGAGTTACAACTGAACTAATGAAGTGGACACACAGACCCACAGGATCCCTGTGGACTGGGGTCTGCAGCAAATGTTTTTACAGTACACTTTCCAAAGTGGTTGGGACAAAACCAGCCATTTCCTGTGACATGTCCCCAGTGTCTTCAGTATACAGTCCGCCCATGTTCAGAATCAATGAATGGATGTGGCCGTACATTTCCGTGTTAAAGAGGAAAGAAGGAGGAAAACTACAGCGAGTATCGATTGTCTCTATTCCCTCAGGAGAAAGTACATTGTATATTGAGGCAGAACCTGCCACAGTTTCCTGCAGCAGCAGTGTGTGTATGTGTGTGTGTGTGTTCTGGTGTAGTTTTAGCTTTAATTCAACTGATTCAATTCATTAAGTCATTGTCAGCCTCTTCTGAGCTGTGTTAATTAACCACTTAATTAATTAATATACAGCAGCACTGTAATTCAGAGATACTGGGGTATTTTACACACACACACACACACACACACACACACACACACACACAGCTGAAAAAAAAACTGTTCAACTGTATAAGAAACAACAACATCAAAATAAACAAACATTAACACCAACATTACATTTGATATCAGTATAAGAAACATTACATATTACATTACACAACACTAATATAAACAGCAACACTAAATTCAGTATCAACACCAACACTAATGTAAACACCAACACTAAATTCAATATCAACACCAACACTAATGTAAACACCAACACTAAATTCAATATCAACAACAATAATATAAACACCAACACTAAATTCAATATCAACAGCAACAATAATATAAACACCAACACTAAATTCAATATCAACACCAACAATAATATAAACAACAACACTAAATTCAATATCAACACCAACAATAATATAAACAACAACACTAAATTCAATATCAACACCAACACTAATGTAAACACCAACACTAAATTCAATATCAACACCAACACTAATATAAACACCAACACTAAATTCAATATCAACACCAACACTAATATAAACACAAACACTAATGTAAACACCAACACTAAATTGAATATCAACACCAACACTAATATAAGCACAAACACAAATTTAAACACTAACACTAAATTCAATATCAACACCAACACTAATATAAGCACAAACACAAATTTAAACACCAACACTAAATTCAATATCAACAAAAACAATAATATAAACAACAACACAAAATTCAATATCAACACCAACACTAATGTAAACACTAACACTAAATTCAATATCAACACCAACATTAAATTCAGTATCAACACCAACACTAATATAAATACCAACAATAAATTCAATATCAACACCAACACTAATATAAACACTAACACTAAATTCAATATCAACACCAACACTAATATAAACACAAACACTAAATTCAATACCAACACCAACACTACTAGAAACAGCCACACTAAATTCAATATCAACACCAACACTGATATAAACAGCAACACTAAATTCAATATCAACACCAACACTAATATAAACACAAACACTAAAATAAACACCAACGCTAAATACAATATCAACACCAACACTAAATACATTATTAACACCAACACTAATATAAACACAACACTAAATTCAATATCAACACCAACACTAATGTAAACACCAACACTAAATACAATATAAAAACCAATACTATATTCAATAATAACACCAACACTAAATTCAATATCAACACAAACACTAATATAAACACCAGCACTGAATTTAATACAAACACCAACAATAATATAAACACCAACACTAAATACAATATAAAAACCAACACTAAATTTAATATGAACAATAATACCAATATTCACATCTACACAAAATACAATATAAACACCAACACTTAATTCAAGATCAACACTGACATTAATATAAACACCAACACTAAATTCAGTATCAACACCAACACTAATATAAACACTAACACTAAATTCAATATCAACACCAACACTAATAAAAACACTAACACTAAATTCAATATCAACACCAACACTAATAAAAACAGCAACACTAAACTCAATATCAACACCAACACTAATATAAACACGAACACTAATGTAAACACTAATACTAAATTCAATATCAACAACACTAAAATAACAACCAACACTAAATACATGATCAACACCAACACTAATATAAACACCAACACGTAATTCAAGATCAATACTGACATTAATATAAACACCAACACTAAATTCTTCAATATCAACACCAACACTAAACTTAATATCAACACTAACACTAATATAAACACCAACACTAATATAATCACCAAAACTAATATAAACAACAACACTAAATACAATATCAACACAATACTAAATACAATATAAACACTTATAAAAGTTACAATATAAACTTAATTTCTTTACAGTATAAACTTAATTTAATACAAACAGTCCTATAAATACTGACACTTAATGAAATATTGACACCAACACTAATATAATCACCAAACATAATGTAAACAACAACACTAAATTCAATATAAACACCAACATTATTGCAATATAAACACTTTAAATTCAATATCAACACCAACCCCACTATAAACACCAACACTAAGTACAATATAAACGCCAACACTAATATAAACACAAACACTAAAATAAACACCAACGCTAAATACAATATCAACACCAACACTAAATACATTATTAACACCAACACTAATATAAACACAACGCTAAATTCAATATCAACACCAACACTAATATAAACACCAACACTAAATACAATATAAAAACCAATACTATATTCAATAATAACACCAACACTAAATTCAATATCAACACAAACACTAATATAAACACCAGCACTGAATTTAATACAAACACCAACAATAATATAAACACCAACACTAAATACAATATAAAAACCAACACTAAATTTAATATGAACAATAATACCAATATTCACATCTACACAAAATACAATATAAACACCAACACTTAATTCAAGATCAACACTGACATTAATATAAACACCAACACTAAATTCAGTATCAACACCAACACTAATATAAACACTAACACTAAATTCAATATCAACACCAACACTAATAAAAACACTAACACTAAATTCAATATCAACACCAACACTAATAAAAACAGCAACACTAAACTCAATATCAACACCAACACTAATATAAACACGAACACTAATGTAAACACTAACACTAAATTCAATATCAACAACACTAAAATAACAACCAACACTAAATACATGATCAACACCAACACTAATATAAACACCAACACGTAATTCAAGATCAATACTGACATTAATATAAACACCAACACTAAATTCAATATAAACACCAACACTAAACTTAATATCAACACTAACACTAATATAAACACCAACACTAATATAATCACCAAAACTAATATAAACAACAACACTAAATACAATATCAACACAATACTAAATACAATATAAACACTTATAAAAGTTACAATATAAACTTAATTTCTTTACAGTATAAACTTAATTTAATACAAACAGTCCTATAAATACTGACACTTAATGAAATATTGACACCAACACTAATATAATCACCAAACATAATGTAAACAACAACACTAAATTCAATATAAACACCAACATTATTGCAATATAAACACTTTAAATTCAATATCAACACCAACCCCACTATAAACACCAACACTAAGTACAATATAAACGCCAACACTAATATAAACACTAACATTGAATTCAATATCAACACCAACCCCACTATAAACACCAACACTAAATACAATATAAACACCAGCAGTAATATAAACACCAACACTAGTATAAACACCAACATTATTGCAATATAAACACATTAAATTCAATATCAACACCAACACCACTATAAACACCAACACTAATATCACCACAAACACTAATATAACCATTAACACTAAATAAAATATCAACACCAACATTATTATAAACACTAAATTCAATATAAAAACACCACTAAATTCAATATCAATACCAACACTAATATTACAACCAACACTAATATAAACATTAACACTAAATACAATATTAACACCAACATTATTATAAATACCAACACTAATATAATCACCAATACTAATATAAACAACAACACTAAATACATCGACACCAACACTAATATAATCACCAACACAAATATAAACACCTACACTAAGTACAATATAAAAACTGACACCAATATAAATACCAACACTAAATACAATACAAACACCTAAACATAATTTAATATAAACTCAATCAGTCCTATAAACACTGACACTAAATTAAATATCAACACCTACACTAATATAAACCCCATCACAATGTAAGCAGCACCAACACTAAATTCAGTATCAACACAAATACCAAAATAAACACCCACACAAATAATTCAATAGTTCAATATTAACACCAGTATAAACTCCAACTCTAAATTAATTATCAACACCAACACAAAAATTAATTTCTTCACCAGCATTAAGCTCAATATCAGTTATAATAAAACACACTGACACCAATAGCACTAAACATGATTTAGTCTCAGTGTGTATGTGTCTTTATGTGTGTTTATGTGTGTGTGTGTTTGTCTGATGTAAGACCTGCGTAATCAACCCAAAGAACCCATTTCTGTCTATCTGTACACATGCACACACACACACACACACACACACACACACACACACACACACATTTTCTCTGCCAACTCTTGATTGTATTTTTCTATGTTTTGCTGACGTTAGCACAACACCACATACACACACACACACACACGTCCACCTGCCCCACCAAACACATCCATACAAACACACACCCTCTGACGTCGTCGA